>NC_088927.1:13622500-13650000 GCF_038396675.1 Hydra vulgaris
CAAAACAGAGCTGATCATCTTTAAATCCAATCTGGCACCAATTAGTAAGCACTTAAATTCCAGACTAAGCGGACAAAAAATTTATCCTTTAGACTCAATTAAATATATTGGGATTAAAATTGATTCTAATCTTTCTTTTCAAGGCCATCTGAATGACTTAGCAATGAAACTCAGCAGATCTAATGGAATGCTAGCCAAAGTCCAGCATTATGTAAATCTAGAAACTCTGCTAAATATATATCATGCTATTTTTGGGTCCCATAGATATGTCTGTCAAGTATGGGGATAATCCCATAAGCAAATCATTTTAAGGTTGTCCCATCTCCAAAATAAAGCTTTGATAATAATATATTTTCAGTACAATAACTTTAAATCTAATGTGCTATACCTAATTTCCAATATATTAAAATTAAGCGACCTTGTGATATTCCTAAACTGCCAATTTTTCTGGAATTATTATCACAAAAACCTTCCCCTATCATTCAATAATTTCTTTACAAGAACAAATAGTCATTATCCTCTTCGCTCCATCAGTAGCTTAAACTTAGTTATTCCAAAACACCACTCTGCTAAATATGGAATTAATCCATTAAATATCAATCTATTACCTTATGGAACAAACTACCTCCTGATCTATAATCTCTTAATTCAATCTCTGAATGCAAAATTAAGCTTTTTAATTATTTGTTAAAAAAATGCAATTAAATATTTCTACAAATAATATTGGAATTCTTTATTATGTATATCAATTTGTGATCCTTCAGTTTTTTATTTGATATTTTTAACATTTTCAAATTTTTTTTATCTGCAATTTTTAAACTTTTTTCATTCTAATATTATTAATGTTAGTACCAATATTTTTGCATTCTTTATTTATCTATCAATTTATTTATCTCTTTTCATTTAACCATTCTCTACTTCATACTAAATGTTTGTTGTCGCTGTCATTCACTAAATTTTTGTTGCTGCTGTTATTGTCCTTATTTATGAAATTCTCTTTTTATTATAATTGTTATAATTTTGTTACTATTATTATTATTATTGTTATTAATATTGTTGTTATTATTATCATTATTATTATAATTAGTATTATTGTTATCAGTTATTATTACTATTTTCATCATTGACTATAAGGTTATGTTGTATATTCAGGTATTTACTTTATATTAGTACTTGTACTATTGTAAATTTCCTTGAAATATTATAACTATTTCGAAATATATTGGATTTGATTTGATTTAATCTTAAAGCATTAAACTTTAAATCATTAAAAACCTAAATTAAATCGACTTCCACATAAATTATATCAACGTTAAGTATAGAAAAGTATTTATGTTATTAAACGTTTATATAAATAAAATAATAGATAAAATTAAAATCTTTTAAGATAAAATAAGTAAATATTGTTTTGTTTAAGAAAAAAAAACTAAAATATACACATTACAAATCGCTAAAAATGCATTAAAGTATGTGTCATCTTAAGCGTTATATTTTCTAACTTGATAAATATATGCTTTTAAACTTTAATTCTTTAGTTTCTGAGAAATAATTATTCGTTTGATATAATCTAACCTATTTTATAAACAATATTTATTAAACGATGCTGTTCTACAGTATGTTTTGTAAAGAAATTTATAAAAAAAAAAACATTTAAAACTTAAGTCGACGCAATTTTGTCGCCTTTAAATATTTGTTGACTTAATCAGCTTTTTGATACTTAAACTGTCGACTTAAACGGCACGCATAAATATATATATATATATATATATATATATATATATATATATATATATATATATATATATATATATATATATATATATATAATATGTATACATATAGTATAATATATTTGTATATATATTGATCTTGTTCGATTATGTGATAACAATTAACTTTTTTTACTGCCGATTGCCCATTATTAGACCAAAACAGTCATGTATGTTTTTCTTTTGTCAAGTTTCCTTATTAAAATAGATTAATAAAATAAATTTCCTTATTAAAATAAATGATAAATAAAAATGTTATGACGGAGCAGGAATTTGTGAAATTGTTGGGCTAAACATTTTAGATTTACTAAGTAAAATAATCAATATAAATGATTTAGGCCTTTATCGCGACGATAGTTAAATAGTAATGCGTAAAATATCTGGTCTACAGCTCGATAAAATTGGAAAAGATATTATAAAAACTTTTTTTATATATATTGGCTTTCAAATTAAAATAAAAATAAATTTTAAAAGTTTAAAAAAAAAGCATTTGCCGCCCTCTAATAAATTACATAAAATTTTTAATCGAAATTCAAAAAAATCCTAAATGAAAAATCTGCATAAAATTGTAATTGTAAACAAAAAAACAATTGTACAATGAGTAGAAGTTGTTTATCAAAAAATGTGGTTTATAAATGTGTTGTTTCCTCTAAGAATGTACCTGATAAACAATATTTGGCATAACAGAGGGTGAATGGAAAAAAAGTTCTGCAATGGAAAAAAAGTTCTGCAAAAAAAGTTCTGCAAAGTAAGCAATCTTTTAAAAATAAAAAGCATTCAAAAGATACAATGCTGTCAAATATAAAAATGGGAATTAAAGGATAAAAATATTGATAATTTTATACTGAATTGGACCATCCTTAAAACAGCAACTGCATATAACATTATTTTCAAAAAATGCATACAATGCCTACAAGAAAAATGTGAAATAATTGCACATGCATACCAAGAATGTTTATTAAACAAAAAAATCGGAATTAATTTCTAAATGCAGGCACCAAAATTAGTTTCTCCTAAAAAACCATACAAATAAATGAGCTCAAACAATAGTTACATTAAATCCCCTTTTTAAAAAATATTTTTTCAAAAAAGCATAAGTAATTATTTCTAAAGAATTCTTTTTATAATAGTGTCAGCAAATTCCACAAATGTGTGAAAATTTACAGTAGTTAAAACATTTGCGACTTGAAATTTAATTTTTGTTATAAATTGAAGTTTTATTAATTTGGTCATTCATTTCTGATGAGTCTTTATTGACGAAACACAATGTTAAATGAAGAAAAAAATTTCTTAAGTGATTTTCTTCAAATTTATATATACATATATATATATATATATATATATATATATATATATATATATATATATATATATATATATATATATATATATATATATATATATATATATATATATATATATATATATATATATATGTATATATATACATATATATGTATATATATACATATATATATATATATATATATATATATATGGTTGAAATGATTATTTCACTTTATATTGATCACTCCCAAATTAAAAAATAGTTAATTATTATCACATAATCGTAACAACATCAATATATATATATATATATATATATATCACATAATCGTAACAACATCAATATATATATATATATATATATATATATATATATATATATATATATATCACATAATTGTAACAACATCAATATATATATATATACATATCAGAAAGATACTTTTTTTAGTAAATTAAACATGGCCCGGAAGTTTTTCCCACCATTTCCACGGCGTTACTTGATTTAGAGTTGATGCAAGATTCTTTACACTACGTTTTAACAATCCAATCTAACTTTGAACAAGGTGGTGATTATGAACAATTAATTTATATATTCAAAAATATTTAAATTCAAAAAATGATGAGCTCAAAGCTTACATGACCCAGAACCACAGGAAGCGGTTTTCCTTTTCCTTGATTTAGTTTTGCAGTCCCATGAGGTGATGGTGTGTTGTTTTGGAACCACTAAAGAAGCTATTCAGTTATAACATTGACTTATGTGAAAGCATTCAAATGTGAAACAACAATGAGGAAGATCTCTACCAATAATGAAAATGCATGTTGAACATTTTTTCTCAACTGCTGATTGTTTTTAAGATAAATCATTTGGGAAGGGCTAACTGGTCGGGGGTTTTTAAGTTTTTTTTCCTTAGAGAACAAATCAAGCAGTCACATAACAACTTTCTTTTAATTGAACGTATATTTATTGCTTCATAGTCAGGCAAGGAGTGTAGAATAGCAACATCACCTGAAACTCTTCTTGTAAGAGCTATGTGATACTTTTCACAAATTTCGATGATCATTGAAATCAGTTTAATAAGCGAAAACATTTTGCAAAAGCTCAAACAGTTATCTCAGTTATCACTCTTTTTTGATTTGTTTTTCATTAGATAGAATAAAGTAACCAGGTTAATACCTTAAAGTTAAAACTTTACAGTTTATTTTTCTCAGCAAATTTTGTATGTTTTTACAAGGTGAATAGGCGCACTACTTCGCAATTAACAAAGACGAACTCTTTTTGTGTTTCACGTACTGAATTTTTACACACACAGAAAATTAACAGAAAAATCTCTTTTGAAGCTGGTGGATTGAGCACCCATTTAACCTTAAGAAAGATGCCAATTTCTCTTCATCCATATTAATAAGATTTTGTAATATCGGTGTTAGCTTCTAATGATCGTTTAACAATTTTGTTTACAAACAAAACTTTTTTGCTATGATACATAAAGGCGTTTCAAGTAGGTTTTGGGGTTCCAGAATTCTTTTTGGCAATAAAATTGATGTATCTTTCTTCGTTCGTATAACTGCATTTAACTCATGTAATTGACATGTAAATTTCTTTATATGCCGTTGTTTCTTATGTTATAAATTAGATCTTTACAAAAAGATGTTTTTTTGACAAGTTCTCTGTTACTAACTCAAGCACCAAATAGAATTTTTGGAAAAAGTTGACGCAGACAAAGCGGAATCTTAGTCTTGACCCTCGGCAACTCGTCTTCATAAGGAGGCCATTCAAAGTATATTTTTTCCATTGATAAAACCTTTTGTGAATCTCTTGGGCAAATTGATCAATGAGTTTAATTAATTTTGAATTCATTTTTTTTTTACAGGTTTTTAATCTTCTTAAGAAAAACTTCAATGATATTCCGTTTATAAATGGTATTGTTGTATAAATAAGAATAGCCATATTTTGGTAACCTTGAACTTACCTTTTTGGTAATTGAACTGGAACTTAAAACTCTGCAACGAAAGTTTCCAGCAAAGTTCTTGATTCCGGAATCTTTTCTCTGTCTTTGCTAATTTCTCTATAAAACTTAATTAGTTTGCTTGTTTTTATCTTTTCAAAAATGTTTAAAACGCGCTCTCTTGCGTAGTCGAAAAGCGAAGCATCTTCTCTAAAAACAAAAGAATTTTTTTGGGATCTCGTGTAGTTGAGGTAATAGGGCCGACGTCGGTGAAACTCTAGGAGAACTTACTTTACCATTTTATGCCCGATTAACTAGCCACGAGCTTCGGAATATCAGATTAAATATCAGATTTAATTCTTTTGAGGTTTTTGCAGCATTTTCTATTACTCATTTTGTTAGCATATTTTGTTTCATATCCATTCTTATCTTTATTTATCTATACTTTTAATTATCGTCATAAATAATTTTTCCTAAAACAAAATAATTATTTTAATTTATCCTAAAACAAAATAATTATTTTACCTTTAAAACAGAGTAATACGTACAACAACCAAAACAAGAAAACTGAGGATAGTTTGTGTTTCTTTGCATTTCTCACTTCAAAGTTTTTAATTGACCTGATCTATCTCTTTTCTTTATCAGTTACACATATACACTGTTGGCTGCTTCTCTACAAGAAAACGGGAACGGTTGTTTTTTTAGAATATGTCAAAACTATTTTAATACAATAAAAAGAAAAAATTACGAATGCAATTTTTTTTTAATTTCAAATATTTTCGTTTACTTTCTAATTTTTTTGTCTTTGAAATGAAGTCATAAGCACTTTCCAAGTGGTCCGTAAAGATTTTTTAGCTTCTTGAAGTAAATGTAACATGTCTGTACAAAAATTTGAATGTTCTCACAAAATGTTTAGTATTAATCACACCAACAAGTAATAAATTTTCTTCAAGCTGAAGTTTTGATCGTCATGGAAGCAATTTCTTAAGAAAAAATTTTAAAAAAGTGACTATTGGTCTGAACAGTCAGACAATTAACCTCTTAAGATATTAGTAAACTTAATAATTTATTTAATAATTATTTACATAATTTATATTAATTTCTTTAACACCTTAACTAACCCTCTATTAAATTAAACCTAAAAATACTTTTCTTTTAATTAAAAAAGTGCCTGACCACACCAATACGCTTAGCCGATGTATGTAAACTCCACTGCAACCATCCCTCAGTCGCTGTGTGTACACTTACTGGGCTTATTCCTAAATCAGTTGTTGTTTACAACGACTAATTTAGGAACAGACTCAGTGAGTACATATAATGCCGGATTAATCTGGGCACATTTGCGACATTTTAAAGCATACCCGCCTCGGCCCCTAAAAATGGGGCCGGGCGGGTACCTTTTAAAACTTGACCTATTCTTTGCTTGCACTTAGAATATTGAGAAAATTGAGGAATTTAGTTCAGAGAAAGTGTCTCATACATTTCATCAACAATTTATGAGGAAATGTCTTCTTAATGACAAAAACAATTCTGCGATCCATTAGTAGTGAAGAGTCTAGAGCTAAATACTTTTCACTAATTGTTGAACCGTAACCTGACACTGCACACTGCACACTATGACCAACTTGCAATAAGCATTCGATATGTGAGCGAGCAAACTTAGTCGAAAAAAGATTCTTTGGATTTGAGTCTTCTTGTGAACATAAAGGAAAGACTATGGCAGATGCAGTCAAGCAAAGATTAAACAAGCTTGCCTATGCTTATATGATTCTTCAACTCGGGAAGGCAAATAATTTGTTCCGGTCTTATAAGAGGTGCAGGAAAGGACATAAAATTTACCATCAAAAGCTTGAGTAAGACACGGTGGTTAGCAAGAGCCTTTTCTACTAACATTTTACATGTAGGCTACATTCTTAAGACTTTAGAATCAATTGTTCTGGATAAAGATAAAAAACATCAGAAAAAAATTAAAGCCACACTGCACTTTTAAAGAAAATGAAAACTTTGGATGTTGCTTTTATGACGGAGCTTTTATGACGGAACTTTTATGACGGAACTTTTATGACGGAGCTTTAGCACAAAACATGTTTGATGTTACTAGCTTTTGAATAAAAGTCCAGATTTAACTCTTGATGTGCGATTACTTCAATCTGAATTGAATATGTGACATATCAGTTCGTGAAGATTTTCTTGACATTCAAGAATGTGCTAGAAGGTTCTTAAGTATTATTCCTATGCAGTATGAGCATGGAAATACAAGAAAGAAGATGTCCAAAATTGGAATTGGTGTATGTACACAGTAATGTTGTATAATATAATATCAATGCGTAAAATTCTCAAAACAATAGATTTTAAATAATATTATAAGTAGAGAAAAACTGTACAACAATATTACACTACACAAAAAAAAATTTCAACGAAATTATACTGTACAATAATAATATACTGTACAGCAATATTCTACTATACATTAGCATGCAATACAATATACTGTAAAATAAAAGTAGACAGTACAGCAACATTCTACTATATAACAGGATGCAATACAATATAGTGTGCATTAAAATTCCTTTTTTACTTCACTAAAAAATATGTTGTTTTTATGAAAAAAAAAGGTTTTCTCCACTCGTCAATATTGGAACACACCTAAATCGTCAGTAAGCCATCATAGGAAGAAGTTATCATTTTAATTTAATCAAGCAATGCCTGCTTTACCGAACAGTACAACACAAAGCTTTCGAGAATATAAAAAATTGTAAAAAGGAATTATGAAAAATTTGGGTTTTCTTCCAAAGAAAATATGTTCGTTTATATATTAGTATGTTCGTTTATATGTATTTTTATGCAGTATAAATATGGATCATGAGGACATACATATTAAAATAAAACTTGCAAGTATGATATCAAAATGGGTCATGGTTTCAAATTGACGGTGAGATAAAATTTAAATATCACATTGTATCTCCATTCAGTTCATTAGAAAAATTTTGAAACTAGTTGTTCTGATTTAGGATAAAATGAGTTGTTCTGGTTCAGTTTCTGAAAGTAAATGACCAAAGAGTAAACAAAACATTTTGTCAAAAAATGTGCGTTTGATTTGAGCTTTTTGTTGTACTTTTCAATTGTAAAGACCTCACCAAAAGTATCAGAAACCGAAAGAATAATATTTATATTTATATAATAATAATTATCCAAATCCCTAGAACTTAGTACTAAAAGATAAATGCATGATTGGGCTTTATATTAACCATTATGATCATTTATTAAATGCACCAGAAAAGGACGGATCCAGGAGAGCATCTAATAAACATCTAAAGCATCTGTTCTCTCGGTGAAGAAGGCGCTTGATCGTGTCTATTTTCTCCAATTTAAGGAATAGAAATCAAAAGTAGTTTGAAACACAAAATTTAATTAAATCATGCCTTGATTTTTAATAAGCGAATAAAATTTTAAATTCTATTAGTAAAACTGAATAATAATCATTCTTAAGGATAGACACCGCGTGAAGGTAGACCTATTACAATTTTTTGCAAGTTTCACTACTTGCGGTAATTTTCAATCAATTTAAAAAAAGTTAAAATCCAGACAATTTTAGGCAACGTATATTTTATAACATCTGAACATCAACTGATTTTCAAATCATATAAGCCGCTATTGAATTCGTGAATAAAACATTTACTTACATAAATATCATTTAAGCAACAAGCTTTTAACAAGGTCGGACTGGCATTAAGGGACCCAAACCGTGGAAAACCTCATTGTAATAAATTTTTATGTCATTCTCAACTTTCATCAAAATAAGAGATTCCGTGGTGCTCTTCACCAAAAAGACCAGGAAGGAATTTTTCACAATTTTATTAAACTCGCTCATATTTGACGTGTGTCCAAGATAGACATAATGCCATTTTAAATGCAATATACATATTAGAGTATGGGGAAATATAGGTAATAATAAATATAAAAGAAGAACAAAAGGGAAAAAAATGTTTGTACCTAACAGATACTTTGTGCTACAGTAAATCAAACCGATGAACCAAAAGTAAAAGAATCTACTTTATTATCTAGAATTAATACAGATGAACCACTCTTAACTATTGACGAAGGATATTATAAGCTTTTTATAATATTTCATTTTGGATTACTGAGCTTATATGTAGATGCGTCAATTGTGATGACAAGGTTACCGCCAGTCTTGACCATATCAATCTTGAACAAAATATGGGATTCTTACATTGTATTAAACTTGAATGTGTAACCTAGTATTTGGAGTTATAATTTTTACTGATTGTTGACTTGATGCTATAAAAACATTTTCTGTATTGATCTGAATTGTTAATACGAATTATAATTGCAAAATAGATTTTATACTTTTTGAATTGTGTTGTATTTGGAGTCTCAAAAAGCAATAAAATTTTTAATGGGTGTTCATGTTATGTCTAAATTCGGTAAGAGTTGTGCTCTCTTGGTGAAAAAGAAAAATAGTCTAAAGTATGAACAATAGATAGAAAATCAGTAAATATTGATATGATATAATAATATAAATAAACTAACTAAATATTGGTATGAATATTATTATTTAGACTTTTAATATAACTATGGTGATATTAACAACCCAAAAGCTATATAAAAGAATCCAAGAGCTATGGAATTTGATAACAATGAGCTATGAAATCTGCTTAAAATATACTAATAGATGATGACAATACTGCTTCCACAATAATGCTTTGTTACAACGTAAACCATAAAGGTTTAATTCTTTAGTGCAATATAAACTATAAAGGTTTAATGCTTTAGTACAATATAAACCATAAAGGCGAAAACATATTATTCTGGTTTTCATATTTGCAAACTAATTACTACAAATTTTTATTTTCTCAGAATGAGGATTTTTTCACCGTTACCAACTTTCTTCAATATCGTAAATAAGTTCTTACTTAAAAACAACAATGTAAAGCAAACAGATCTTGTGTATTTGAATTGTCTTTTTTTGGCTTGGCCTAATTTTTTAAGGCTTCAATTGTTTATCAAAATGAAACAGTAACGTTTTGAAGTACATTTTAAGTTAGAATCTTTTTTTAATATTTTACCAACATGTTGTCAAAATTTGGTTCTTACAGATACTAATGCTAGAAACTTATGTTAAAAATGTTAAACTTTTTTAGGATTTTTTACTGGCACAGCATTATTTAAGCAAAATTTTTTATTTTTTTAATATACCAACACTAAGCATAGTTTACAGGATTTAAAGTATTAGATAATGGGGTTGAACCACTTTAACTAGTACACAACTCCATGACTATTATTGGGTTTTAATAAGTTCAGAGTGTCAAATAACTCCTTGTTAAACTGTTGCAAGAGGATTCAAAGCTAGTTTAACTGCTTTTTGCTTTTGATGCAAAGCTTGGGTCTGTTTTAACAAATAAAGGATTAAATTATTTGTTACCTTTGACCAACAGTATGTCAAAAAAGTCTATCACCCCCAGAGGCGTAGAGAGAATTTTTTGGTGTTCGAGATAGGTAACTTCCAGACATGGAGCAAACTCCAAACATTTATATGTTTATACTTATGTCAAATAATGAGGGTTTGCAAAAAATTGCGAAGATTGGAGGCTGGAAACAAAAAAGCGCCAAAATTTTCGCCCCCCCTGCCCCAAACGTGAGAGCAGCAAGTTGATGAAATATTTTTTGTACTATTCTTAACTAGACTTATATTCATCGATAAATTTTAGATTCATTTTAAAATATTTTAGCGTTCAAAAATTATGACCATATAAAGTTTAAATCCCCTCTCAATTTGAGGGGGTTGCAAATTTTATATGGTAATAATTTTTAAACACTAATAAATAATACTATGAAACTTAAGATTTATCGATGAATATAAGTCTAGTTAAGAATAGTACAAAAAATACTTCATCAACTTGTTGCTCTCACGTTTGGGGCAGGGGGGCGAAAATTTTGGGGCTTTTTTGTTCCCAGCCTCCAATCATCGCAATTTTTTGCAAACCCTCATTATTTGACATAAGTATAAACATATAAATGTTTGGAGTTTGCTCCATGTCTGGAAGTTACCTATCTCGAACACAAAAAAATTCTTTCTACGCCTCTGATCACCTCCTGTTGATTTTTCAATAAAAACAAAACTTTATATGCTTAAATTTGAACTTTTGACTTCAATTTTTTTTTTTATATTGAATATATATCAAAAAACATTTTTATAACAAGAAACTAATATTCTTATACTTAAAACAAAAATTATCCAACAAATTAGAAAAAGTGTAAGTCAAAAAAGTCACTTCCTAATCATTTTTTAACTTTTCTGTTGTTTAATTTAGTAAAATTGCAGAAAAAAGCCAAAAACAAATAAATTTGATTGATAGAAGTTATTCTAGTTAATTTTTTTAGCAAAGTTTGTTTTCTATTTAGGTTCTTAATAAGAAAATCATGGCGAAAAGATATGAAATTCATGAATCAGTAAAAAAACTGATCCTGGGACACTATAAAGGTGGAAAAGGATATAAAACTATTTCTAAAATAGTAAATATCAAGTGTAATAGTGTAGGAAATATCATTAAAAATATAAAAAAATAGGTACTGTAATAAATTTGCCAAGAAAAGGACGCCCAGCTAAGACTACCTTATGCGTTGATAGAGAAATGATTCGAAAAGTTGAACAAGATCGAAGATTATCTGCATCAAAGCTTGCAAAATATTTACATACAGATCATGGTATAACTGTAAATCCTCAAACTGTTCGCAATCGCTTGAAAAATCAAGGTTTTGTAGGTAGAGTTGCTCCAAAAAAGCCTTTTTTGAGTAAAAAGAATCAAAAGTAAAGATTGGTTTGGGCTAAAAAAAACATTCAAATCGGACTATTGACCAATGGAAAAGTGCTTTATTGTCCGATGAAACAAAAGTATGTTTGTTTGGTTCTGATGGTATCATACGCAAATGGAGAAAAAATGGTGAACGCCTATATCCTAAATGTATGAGACTAACTGTCAAGCATGGAGGAGGTGACAGGTTTATTAAAACATTCTAATATGATATATACTTCTAACTTATTTTTTCCTCATATCATAGGTCGAATGATGGTTTGGGGCTCTTTTGCTTGGAGTGGTGTTGGTGAACTCGAATTCATTGACGTAATAATGACAAAAGAGGTTTATACTGATATGCTGAAGCGAAAATATCCCGTAATTATCTCGTAATTTTATCTTTCAACAGGATGGAGATCCTAAAAACACATCAAAGTTAGCTACTGAGTGGGTAAAGAAAAACAGTATTAAGATGTTAGATTGGGTTCCTCAGTCACCAGACCTAAATCCGATTGGAAATTTATGGAATCTTTTTAAAATTAAAGTAGCTGATCAAAAATCATCCAGTTTGTAGCAATTAAAGGCAATTCTCATTGTGTGAGAAAAAAATGACACACAATGGCTTAAAAACTTTGTAAATTCAATTCCTAAAAGATGTCTTGTAGTCATCAAGACAAAAGGCGCACAAATAGACTATTAATTTTATATTAGCAAAATAATTATTTAAGGGGTGACTTACAATTTTTCTAATTTAGTGGAATTTACTTTTTTCGACTTTTTCTAATTTAGTGGATAATTTTTGTTTAAAGTATAAGAATATTAATTTCTTGTTATAAAAATGTTTTTTGATATAAATTCAATATTTAAAAAAACTTCGGGTCAAAAATCTAAATTTAAGCATATAAAAATTTGTTTTTATTGAAAAATCATCGAGGGTGATAGACTTTTTTGACATACTGTACTTCATTATGCGTCATGTTTGTATATCGTTTTTATAACGCCACGTTTGTATATTGTTTTTGAATTCGTATATCGATTTTGTATATCGTTTTGTACTCGTATATCGAGTTTGTATATCGTTTTTGAATTCGTATATCGTATATTGAACTTGTATATCGTTTTTGAAATTGAATGTAATAAGTTATTATATCACAACTTTTTTAAGTACTATAAATTGATTTAAAAAAATTAGTAGGTTTTTTGCTTTAAAAAATTTACTGATTAGTAGAAATTAATAATTATAGTGGCTTGTGTTGAAATCAAAAGCATTGTTGAAATCAAAGTCTTGTCACAGAGCACTTTGTAACAAGGCCTAAAGGTCTTGTTTTTTAAATTATTATTTTATAATTTATAATTAACAATAATAAAATAAAAAATAAAAAACATAAATAAGATAAAAAATAAAATTAAAAATTAAAATAATAATATAATTTATTAAATATTGCGCGTTAAATATTGCGCAAATTATGTGCATAATGTTAGGAAAGTTAAAATTCCGTGAACTTCTTGATTTTACTTCACTCTTTACACTAATCAAAAGCAAAATAAAAAAATCCACCCGCAAAAATATTTTGCTTGATTCGCATATTAAATATTAACTGATTTTGAAAGAATAATAAAAAAATATAGTTTTTTTTTCTAAAGTGCAAATTTTTTTTCTTTGCATCAACATCCTTTAAAAACCATTGTTATACAAATATCCTATAGGTAATGTATTAAAATAGTTTGTTTTAGCTTGAAGATTTTAAATTTTAACTTTGTTTTACGCGTAAAATTTTAATTTTCTACTCGGTAGTCAAATGTAATACGCGCATAAACGTGTATGCGCGTATTATTTTTCCTAAAGCTGCGCATAAAAAATATTTTCATTAAGAAAAAACTTAAATTCTTTAACCCAACAAAATTATTTTAACATAAAGTATATTTACTTACAATGTTTGTCAAAAACATAGTAAATAAACATAATATATGTTAAAATAAATTTTTGTTTGTTTGTAATGTCAAAACTTGTTAAGTTTCTTGTAAAGTTTTTCCCGTTTTTGATCATTTTTTGAAGCATAGTGCGTCGATCACATACTCGAGTCCTTAAGGACTCGAACCTGTGATCGATAATACTATGATCGATCACAGTTATATACTGATATACTATAGCTAGTTCACTATAATACTCAAAAAAGACCTTTTTTGCGTATTATAGTGAACTAGCTGTCTCGACCCATAAAATACGGGTCTTGGTAAGCCTTGGGTCTTGGGCCTATTCTACACCGACCATTTCTATACTTATTCCATACTTCAATATTTTTTAGTAAGCAGAAAAAAAATATATACATATTGCCTACTTTATAAAGTTACGAGTTAAAAAATAATTTTTAATATAATTAACTTTAAATGCTTCGGTAGTCGTTGCATGAACCATAAGTTAACTGCAATTCGGGTATTAGCGCAGAATAATAATCTAAGCACATCAATGATATATTATATAACTAGATGTCTAACTTCGATCCAAAAAGTGAAGCCGCTTTTTGCCCTTTTTAAAAATGGCGGATTAAATTTGTAGACAAATATTTTTAAAAATGGCGGATTAAATTTGTAGAAAAATATTTTTAAAAATGGCGGATTAAATTTGTAGACAAATATTTTTAAAAATGGCGGATTAAATTTGTAGACAAATATTTTTGACTTTTCATTTCTTAATGAAGTAAATATATTTTAAATTTAAATACTAATTATGTAAAAGTGTTAAGCGGAAGTTAAAATACTTGTAAAATAATAATTTATGATTCCTTAATTTATTTTCGATTAAAAAAGGATTTAAGTTTTGAATAGAAAAGTAAAACGACAGATGCTTTTGAAGCATTTTTATGAATTAAAACTTTTTAATAAACATAGGCTCAAAATATATTTATATTATATAAAAAATATTTATAAGCATTTTAAAATTATTAAAATTTGTTTTTGAGTTATCTTCAATTTATTGGGAACATTTGACTTGTATTTTTAACTTTTATTCCACACTTCGGCTTCAGCGTTTGTCCTTTTTACAAATGCCGGACTATTGTTATAAACAAAAAAAAGCGAG
Organism: Hydra vulgaris; assembly: GCF_038396675.1. Classification (NCBI taxonomy): domain Eukaryota; kingdom Metazoa; phylum Cnidaria; class Hydrozoa; order Anthoathecata; family Hydridae; genus Hydra; species Hydra vulgaris. The sequence goes on from NC_088927.1 coordinate 13,637,397, forward strand.
TTCATTTTTTGTCCAATAAAATCCTGCAAGTTAGACATCTAGTTTATATAATAATAATATATCATTGAAGCACATTATCTAAGCACATTAATAACATTTATCTCTATTGTGACATTTGCACACAAAAATTTCTCCCGCTGTTTTGATGTTTATAGAAATTTTATCCTTTTTTAAAAATTCTTTCCTATTTGTTTGTTATAATATATAATATCTTTGAATATGAAATGTATATAACATCAATAGAACTTTAAAAATGTTTTATTTTGTATTTTAGAAAATTGGTAAAGATTTAAAAGAATAATGATAAATGTGCAAGCAACAAGATTTGAACCCTCTCGTTGTCTTTCGGAAGGGCAGCGAGCTAACCACTTCGGCCACTAAAGTAGACTAATCTGCCAATTTTTAACACTATATCATAAACAAAAGACATAACTTTATAAAACGGCAAAAAAATGCTATGTAATGATGTCCTTTAGTCAAAGTATAATTTTTTCAGTGCTAAAAAGTCAAAGTTTTAAAACACTCCTTTTGCCACAATTTTTAGGAAATCTTAATAATTTTTTAATTTTTTTTTTTTTTTGGTATTTTAAAGCGGCTAAAGTACCAAAAAATCAAACGTCAATTTTAAGGAACGTTCATTAAAGAAAAAGAAAGGCATTTATATACAAAAACAACTCACAAGCCTAAAGTTGAGTTGAAAGAATTGTGTTTGGGGTGCGCTAAGGATTAATTCCCATATTATATGACATGTGTATTAAAAATAAAAACCTTAGATTTCCGTTCTCGTCTATTGGAAAAAAACTAGAATCAAATTTAGTTAAAGTTGTCATTCATATATGTAAATAGTTAAATAAAAATGAATTAAACAGTTGTAAAACTTCTTCGTTGCAAAAACGTTTCCCAAAAATACAAAGATACGCATACGCATTAGCATACGCATAAACTAATAATGCAAAAAAAAAAATCAATACTACGTTTTTATTGCATTTTCTAGTAAATTAAATTAGACAACAAACAAAATTATTTTTTTCCTATATTTGTAAATATAAAGTACCAAATTTACACTCAGCACGATCGTCCACGCGATATATTTAACTTTAAAACAAATACCAATGTGTGTAAAAAAGAAGAAGTTATAGGAATATTTTTTATCTCAAAGTGAGGTTATAAAGTTAGCTTATATTTGTCAATATTTAAAATATTCATTTTTAGTAAATCGTATATTACACCAATTATTACTTATTTGTTGCTGCTAACTAATAAAATACTTTAAATGCTTTTAGCATTAACTACTCAAGAGATTTTAAATTGTTTAATTGCCTAATTATATTGTTTTATATCATTATAAACATTTAGGAGATCATTTAAAGAACTATCAACACTAGGATGAGTTTGATCGTGACCAGTTTGATTATCAATAAGCTCTCTTCATAAAAATGCCTGACCATTTTTTCTTTTATCATTATACACGTTTCCAAAATTATTTAGAATACTAGCAGCAATCTGACAAGATTTTTTTATACAGAAGAGTTTACATATCTCTTGACTCTGATCATAATACTTAATCACCTAATCACGTTGTATTTTTTTTTTTTTTTTTTTTTGTATATCTCTAGGATCTTCTCATAATACTTAATTGACTGATCATATTTTCTGTTAGTTTTATAAACATTACCTAAATTACTTAGGGGATTGGAAAGACTAGGGTAAGATTGATCTTGGTAAATTAGTTTATACAACTTTAAGCTTTTTTATATTACTAAATTGCCTGATAATATTGTCCTTTAACATTAGGAACATTGCCTAGATTATTTAAAGAGCCACAACACAATGATTTTGTTGATCTCGTTTGATCAGTTTGTTCATTTCTGGACTTTCTTCAAAAGACTTAACTGCCATATTGTTCTTTAGCATTATAAGCATTCACTAAATCGTTTTAAGTACAAGCAGCAATTGTATTTGTATTTATATTTTTAAAGATGTGTTTGTTTATCTAAAGGCTTTACGTATAGTAGTTAATTACCTGATAATATTGGTATCTAGCAATATTAATGTTTCCTAGATTATTTAAAGAACCAGCAATATTTGGATGAGGTTTTTTTATAGATGAGTTTGTGTTTCTTCAGGCTCACCTCAATACGTAATTGTTTGCTCATATTTTCTTTTAGCATCACAAACGCTCCATAGATTATATAAAGAATTAGCTAGGCTTGAATGAGATTGCCCTTGATGGATGAGTTAGTCTACCTCTAGTCTTTCCTCGTAGTACATAAATGCCTGGTCATATTGACATCTGTCATTACAAACATTACCTAAATTATCTAAAACAATAGTCACATCTGGATTATTTTTATTATAGTTTAATTTGAATGCCTTTAGACTTTCTTTAAAATCCTTGATCACCTGCTGCCGTATTCACATCTCTATGTTGAGCTTAACGGAGCTTTTGTCTGAAATTTCATTACAATATTTCTAATTAAAGAAATGACTTTATTTAAATTTGTTTACTAAAATAAAACATTTATGTTTAAAAACTATATTTTTAAAGAACTTTTTTCCTAATGTAGTTAAAAAGAAACCTTCGACTAACACTCCGTTAAGCTTAACGGAAAGATGAGATTACGGCCCGTTGTTGTTTTTAAGCATTATAAACAAACCTTTAAATTATATAAAGAACTAAGCAACACTAGGGTAAGTTTTTTCTTGATGGATGAATTTGAATATCTTAAGGCCTCTTCTCATAGTACATAATTATCTGATCGTCGTTTAAGATTATAAAAGTTCCCAGGACTGTTCTACAAAAAGCGTCATTTGAATGAAGTTCATTTTTATTGATAAACTTGTCTATTTCCAGACTTGTCTCAAAGTACTTAATTTTGGTAAGCTTCCTATAGAATATTAATAACATAAGTAACATTCGGATGAGATTCTTCTTTATAGATGAGTTTTTGTATCATTAGTCTCTTCTCATAGTTGTTTAATGCCTGGTCATATTGTCTTATATTAACGTTCCCTAGATTATTTAATAAATTAACAACACTAGAGTGAGGTTGATTTTGGTTAAGCAGTATGTTTATCTAGTTGAGCAGTATGTTCATCGTTTTCATTGTGATTGTTAATTGCCTGATCATATCTTAAATAATCTAGGCGACCTAGACTATAATACCCTAGGCGACGAAAAACTTTATTAGGATTATAAATAGAAGGTATATGCATTGAAATAACCTCAGTTAACTTTCTTCACTTTCTCTGTTACCTGTTTAATAGCTTTGATCTCTTTGTTTATCAATAAATCACTTTTTTTTTTATCTTCAATTTAATTATAAAGAAACTCGATATCGTTGCATTTCATTGATAGTCATTAAAGAGCTTCAGTTATCCATACACGTAGCACACATTTTTTAGCATGTATAGCAGGAGCTTATCTACACGACTTGCTTAATTTATCTCTTTACACACATAGTTCATCATCTATGCAACTTTTTTTTGTATGGTTTGTAACTATCTATTCTTTCAAGCGGTGTTTTTATTCCTAGTTCAAATTTCACTGTCATATTTTTTTAGGTGTAATACATTTTTCTAATTTGATCAACTTAAAGTTTACTATGTGTTTATAAATGCTTATACCTTGGGATCATTACTCTGTTTGTATAACTCTTAATATTATTCCATCTCTTTTTAATTATTAATTTACTTGTTAATGATAAAGTTCTACTTTTTGTCTTAATCAGTTTTGTTTAGAAATGCTGATGATAGAAATTTATTTGTGTAAATTTCTTGTTCAGCAACATGAATTTTCTCTTGGTTTCTACCAACTACTTGAAATACCACCAGTTTTATATGATTATATGTTGATGTGGATCTACTTTTTCTTGTTTTATAAAATTTTATTTATTCTCCTGTCTTATTAATTTTTTGTTTTGCCTCTCATTTAATATGGTAAAGATATATTGATAAATTACTTTTACCTTCAGCTTGCCCCTTAACTCTACTAGCTTAATGATTGCATAGCCTATACCATATAGGAATATTAATAAATCCTTTAATTCTTCTTGAATCTTTTTATTTTCTATTTGCTTGATTAGAGGTATATATTGTTCTTTATCTAGTTGCTTTAGTCGACCAATTTTAATACTGTTGCTTTCTTTTGATCCTAATTTTTTTACTTCTCTTATAATGAGTCTTGCTTTTATTGCTGGTATAGCAACATAATTTACAGATTTTATATATGAATTTTCCTCTTCATGAGTTTCCTTAAGCGTAACTTGCTGTTTAAAGAGCTAATAACTTAGATAGTGTTCTCCAAATATTATTTGTAGAAATGTTAGCTAAGAAAAACGTAACTGCTCTGTACATTGCAGATAATGTACTGATATGGTAAGGCTATTTGAGGTTAGCCTTTTCACTAGCTTATCATTAACAATTATTTTGCAAGATATAGCATCTACCTCACTGTGTCATTCATTAATAAAAGAACTTATATTGTAAGAAAATAATAACTTGGCTGAGCAATTTTTTTTGCATAAGATTACCGGTATTAATTCATTAGAAAAATTTGTACAATCATGTCTCTTTTTAGAAGCAGGTTGTTTTGGTATTTTTTCTTTGATATATCAAAGAAAAAATAAACTGAAGGTTTTCCGCATTACCTATAGCTTCCGAGTTCAGAACGTAATAAGATTTGTTATCTTCTCCAAATAAGTTGTTAAGAAGAAATTTATAGCCAGCAGCATCATTATTCTCCTTAAATCCTCAATGTTTGTACTTAATGGTACCGTTAACGATACTATCAATATTTTCTTCACGCTACAGATATTGAAGGTTCACCCGAGAAGTTTTATAGAGATATTTTTATATCACCCATCTTTGGTTTGATTAAAAATGCTTTGAAAAAAAAACACTCCAGCATAGCTATATAGTTTAATTGTTAAAATCTATTTTTTTATAGTTTGATAATAAGAAAAATAACTTGGAAAGTTGTAAAAATAAGTTGTTGGTTCCAACAAGATATCACTCTACTATCAACAAATAACAAGAATAAGCAAGATTAGAAAAAATGACGGAGGATTCTCAGTTTAATAGAGCATAAAAGTCCGAGTAAAGGTTTTTTTAACATATGGTCAGGTTACAGGTTACATACAAATCAGGTTTTAAGTTTAAGTTCAAGTTTAACAAAGTCTTTGTTTATTTGTGTGACAGTTGTGTATTTGCATGTAGTTTATTACTTCAGTTAATAGCTGCATATGATATTCCCTAATGCTCACTGTTCCAAATTCTGGCAAGTGATGCAAAATTTCTGTTTTTGAAAATCAGAAACTATAAGGTTGCATAGAGCAAAAAATATGCACTAACTCATTACACAGATTACTCAGTGATTTAGTGATAAATCTGGATTTGTTGCAGATAAAGCATTCTCAAAAAAGTTTTTATTTATGTTAGTATTATCGTTTCTGCTCATGTTAGTACTAACTTTGTGGTTAGGCGTAGATGAATCAATAGAATCGATTACATGTTCTATTAACTGAACATTATTATCAAATAATGGCAATGCTTCAGGGCAATATTCTTGAGCATAATTAGTTACAGACTTACCGTTTTGGTCCTTAATAGTCAAATCATACATTGCTAGAAATTCTTGTACTATTTCTAGCTTAGTTGCTGTATTAACATCTCTACTTCCTAATAAACAATGTAATGGTGTCCTGCCTTCAGCATTTTGAGGATTAATACTAGCTCCGTTCTGTAGTAACAATTTCATAGCTTCTTTATGACCACTATAATGTGTCATATGCATTGGTGTATCACCATTAAACATTGGTTTATTGGCATCAGCTCCTTTGCTAAGTAACAAATCAACCATTTTCGTATTTGTTGGTTGTCCATTAACTCCTAAAGAATAATATAAGGGGGTAATTTGATCTTGAGTGTTATTAGGCTTGTTAATATCAACATTTCCTAAGGTTAATGTTAAAATCATATCGATATTTTCTTTAATCACTGCTTGTATTAATGGAGTGGTGTTCATGAATAATGGTATATTATCAAGATCAATCCCAGCATTAATTAATTCTTTTACCTTATTTGTATTTCCTTCTGCTACAGCTAACCATAATTTAAAACTTGTTTCATTTACAGACTTAAGTTTTAGCATATCATCGTTGATTAACTGTATCATCTTTTGATCTTCTTTTGGAGTTAATATCAAAGCAAGCTTAAACCAGCATTGTAATTTTACCAAGTCAGTTAATCCCTTTTGAATGAGTTTATAAAATATAAACTGATTGAAAGCTTTGTAATTTGCAAAATTGAATCCTTGATAAGTCATTATAAGTTCCAAGATAATTTCATGATCCAAGGAATTTTTTTTAATAAAACTCATAATTGATTGCATTGTAAGAATATGTACTTCTTTACAATAAGCATTGCTTACAAAGCAGTGTGGAAAATTTGACATAATACGTAAAGTATGAACACAACATTCTATTGCTTTCTCATAATTTTGAGTTGCACTGTAACTTAATAATAGATTCATATAAATATTAGAAATATCTAGAGGAGACTTATCTGTGTAAATACATTGTCTCATCTCTAGACAACGAATACCGTAACTTATCGATTCGTCATAATTCTTTTTGTGATAGTAGGCTATTCCGATAGCACTTAATATATTTGCAACTTCAATATCTGATTCTTTACTTTCAACAAGTTTTCGTACCTTTAAACCTTCTTGAAAGCACTCTATTGCTTTGTCATATTCTATGATATGCATGTAGGCATTTCCTAATTGTTTAACAGAATCAAAAACTTCTTTTAAAGAAGTTTTATTACTACAGATACTCTTCAATAATTGAAAACATTGATCATAATATTTTCTTGCTTCCTTAAAGTTTTTTTTAATAGCACAAATATTGCCTAACCCTTTTAGGGCATTAGACATCTCATAGCAAGGTTTGTCATTAGGAATTAACTTTATCATTTTTAAACTTTCATTATAAAAATTTATAGCTGATGTATATTCAGAACTTTTTGCATGGCAGTTTGCTATATTAATTAATATCTTAATAATATCTTCATGTGCTTGGCAATTATAAATAAATTTAACAACTTTTAAACTTTCTTCTAAAAACTTAAGTGATGAATTATAGTTGCCTTTATTATAGTGAGATAAACCTAAATAATTCAACGTTTGTGCCATGTTAATGCTTTTTGTGTCTATCTCGTTATATTTTCTTATTTCTACACACTCATTTAAATACTTTATGGCTTCGTCAAATTTCTCAGACTCATAATAAGCGATACCTAGTTCCATTAGGCAGTTAGTAAGATCTTGGGTAGGTTTATTTTTATCTATGATTCTTTCTATTTCTAAACATTCGCTTAAACATTTAATTACCTCGCCTAATTTTTGTATTTTTTTATAAGTTAGAGCTAAATTAAATAAACAATCTCTAATTGGAGGGAATGGATAATTTTTATGTATAACTTTTAGAATTTTTAAGCTTTCATTAAAGTACTCAATTGCTTGATCAAATTTTTGCATGTTTTTGTGAGTGTTACCTAAATTAAATAGGCAGTCAGAAACAGCTGGAGAAGGCTCATCCTTATGTATAATTCTTTGAATTTTCAAACTTTTGGTGAAGCATTCAACCGCTTCATCAAATTGACCAAGATTGTTATGTATTACTCCCATATTATTAAGTAAATCAATAGTTATAAAATGAGGTTCTCCTTTAAATAGATTTTTGATTATTTTAAAAGTTTTATTATAGTAACTTATAGACTCTTTATACTCTTTTTTACCATTATAACAGTTAGCTAGATTGATATACGTTATTGCAACACCAAGATTCATTGAGTTTGGACAATGAAGTTTGAAAATATTTAAACTCTTTAAATGTAGTTCAATCGCTTTATCAAATTCTTTTATATCGTGGTATACTATTCCCATGTTGTTAAAAATTCCAGCACGATCTTCTTCATGTTCTGTAAACTCTAAGCTTTTGTTGTAATAACTTATTGCTTTGTCATACTTTTTTGAAAACTTATAAAGGTCACCTAAATTCACTAAAACATCTCTATATAAGTTCTTATTACAAATAAGTTCCGATATCTTTAAACAATCTTTCAAATGAATAACAGCTAGCCGTTTATTTCCAAATTCAATATAAATTTTTTGAAGTGTACGTTTCAACACATAAACTCGAATTAAATGTTGTTCGTTAGTGAGTACATTAAATTGATTTTCTTGTAAACTTAACCATTTCTCTAAATAAATTTCTGCAGTTTTGTAGTTGACCAACCTATAACAAATAAGTCCTTTTATTGCGTAACCATTATCATAAAATGTATATCCCATAAAAAAGCTATTTTTTTTATCTTGCTCTAACTTTTTCTTGGAGTAATTAATACAAAATTTCTCTAACATCTCATATAGAGGTATTGCGGTATAAAAATATTGAAACAATCCTCCTTCTTCTTCTAGATCTTCCTTAGATAAATGGAATATTTGTTGAGCTTGTTCTTTAAGTTCAGATTGCGTTTTAGCTGGCTCAGGATATATAGCCATATCATCCTTTTGCGCTTTATGGTGGAAATAGGTCTTTAATCGAAGGGTAGTGGCAAAAGTTACAGCATTTTTTAAGTTTGATGCTGCTTCTAGGTTAATTATTCCTTGCTCTGCTAATTTATCCACTGTATCCCAACAACTATCTCCTTCAATACCATAATACAGACCAAGATTGTACACCATTCGATCAGGTAACCGGTAAATCTCCTGCTTTACGTCAAATAATTTGCCCTCCGTGTCAACCAATTTAGGTTGTAACTTATCTAAATCACTTTTAAATGAAAATTCTTTAGGTTTTAAACTCGATACTTGCTGAAGATAGTTAAATTCCACCGCTCCCTCCTCTAGTAGTTTAATTGCTCTTACCTCACAGTTTAATCTACCTTGTGGATCATCTTCGTTTTTACTATGCAAATACTCAGTCACTTTAGCTTTATAAGTTTTTACAAGTTCCACATCTCCATGCACATAACAAACGTTTTCAAGTATATATGGTAGATTCTTATCTCTATGACTGGCTTTATCTCCCTCATCACGCACGTAATACATCATCCATTCAACTGTTTTAATAAGTTCATATGGTTTATCTATTCTTCCAAGAGGTGTTTTGCCTCCTAGATCAAAGTTAACCGCTACATGTACTAAGTGGGCCATATCTAAATCATATTTACTGGTAGGAATGATACTCTCACCGAGATTGATCATCTTAAAATTTACTAAGTAACTTAAGTTCTTAAAATAATCTCTTACCTTGGGATCTATGCTGTGTTTGTAATCCTCATTCTGGGTAAGAATAGCAAATTCTAAATCTGAATATGGCGTCATTTGCTTTAGTGCCATTGATCCGAGTCCTAATAATGCGTATTTACAGGGTGGTACTATAGCCATTTGTTGTTCACTATCATAATATAGCTTAGCTAGAAACTTTTTCATTTCACTAGCGGTTTCTTCAAACAAAGCTCTCGCAGTGCTCACATATAACTCCTGATATTTTACTTTACCTTCTTGGCTTTCAAACTTTACTTGTTGTCGATAATATTCTACTTTTTGCATCCCTTCATCAATTTTGTTTCGCAATACTAATAATAAATCTTTATTTGTTTTTGTTTCTTCTTGAACAACCGGCATTTTTTCTTGATCTCCACCAATTGTGGAGAATATCAACAGTTGTAAATGGGTTAGTTGTTTTAGTGGATTTAGTTCTTCTTGTTTTGTAAATTCATTTTTATCTTTTGTACTTATCAATTTTTCGTTTAGCTTTTCATCTAATATAGTAATAATATAATGATAAAATATTGCAGCTTCGGTATAATATATTAGTTCGCCACTTAACTCTCCTAGGTTGATCGTTAAATAGCCTAAATCTTTAAAGACTATTAGCAAATCCTTTAACTCTTCTAGACTATTTTTGTAAGCTAGCTGCTGGACCAAAGGTTTATAGTGTTCTTTCTCTAGTTTCTTTAGTAGATTAATTTTGACAATGTTGCTTTCTTCTGAACTGACTACTTGTTCTACTTTTTTTCTTACTTCTCCTATGATAAGCCTTCTTTCTAATGGTGGTCTTGCAACGTAATCTAAAGATTCTATGTATGAATTCTCATTTAAATGAACTTCCTTAAGTGTAACTTGCTGTTTAAAAAGCTGATAATTTAGATTTTCTTCTCCCAAATTTTTTTGTAGAAAAGTAAGCTGTGATAAACGTAACTGCTCTGCACCTTGCGGATATGGTGCTGATGTATTAAGGCTGCTATTGGTTATTCTTTTCACCAGTTCATCAGCTACAATTATGCCGCTGGATGTTTCATCTGCCATAGTTTGTCTTGCATTAGTAAAAGGACTTAATAAGCTGGTTATAGATGTTACCTGCAAGCCACTTTTTTCTATAATTTTAAGTAATGTAGTCTTAAGTATACTAAAGTTTTCCTTTGATAACTGCCCGCCACCGTAAGGATTATGGGCGTATAATACTAATGAAACATTATCACCATTTTTATCTATAACAATCTCTCCAGTAAGCCAGTGAATATTAGTGACATTGAAAGGAAACAATACTTTTACTTTACAACTTTTTTCTAATAATAATACTGGTAATAATTCATCGAAAACATCCTTGCGATCATCTCTTTTTTCAGGAGCAGGTTGTTTTGATTTATCAAAGAAAAAATCTAGTGGAAGTTTACAAGCACTATCTACTGCTCCCGAATATAAAACATAATAAGAATCGCTACCTACTACAAATTTGTTGTTAAGAAGAAACTTATATTCAGTTGCATCTTCAATCTTCTTAAATCCTCCAAGCTGGTACTTGATAATATTGTTAACGTAACTATCAATATTTTCTTTATTGTACGGATATTGAAGATTCAATCTACAACTTTTTGACATTTTTTCCTAAAAATCAGTTTAGTTGATAATAATGATAAATATATATAAAACTTTTATATATTGATATTATATATTTATTATGATTCCTATGATAATTTAATGTAGTGTTAAATAGGCAACTTATAATAACATAAACTTATATAAATAGACATTTCTCTAATTCGATTGCGCAACTATTTTCTTAACATTAAAACGAGGCCTGTAAGGACAAAAATGTAAACAAATAGCGACAAATCGCTGAAACAATTCTTCTTAGTTAATAATTATTCTGTTTATCTATTAAAAAGAAAAAAAACTTTGTGTTTTTGGTAAAACAATTTACAGAAGACAATAAAAAAATCACAAATGTCAAAGACATGTTAAATCATAATAAAATTGTTGAAACTGGATTATAAGATTAACCATGCATTCCTTGTTTTGGTGCAAGTCCATATGGACTTGTAAATGAATTTTAGGAATATATATATATATAAATACATATATATATATATATATATATATATATATATATATATATATATATATATATATATATATATACATATATATATATATATATATGCATATATATATATATATATATATATATATGCATATATATATATATATAAATATATATATATATATATATATATATATATATATATATATATATATATATAATATGCCGGGAAACTATTTCTTAAGAAGAATCACTTATTTGGCTATTATGCACAAGTCCAAATAGCATTGAGTTTATTTGGACTGAATCAATGTTTGTTTATAGATACGTTTGTTTATGAAATGACTTATAGTGGAATTATTATTGTAAACATTAATTTTGATAAATGTGATTTTTTAGATGTTGTAGATAAGTTGGAGTATTTTTATAAAAAATGTATTTTATCTCAATTATAAATAGTACATTTCATGTATTTTTACAGTTTTATAAGAAGATCTAAAAAGTAAAAATGACACATTCTACATGAATTTGTAAAGCTGCTATTGTTTGACTTTCTATAACTTCTTTGTGTAATAGTTGATTTCTTCCATTACGTGTTATACCAAAGGGCATAAGCAAATCAGATATTAAAAATCTTTATCAGCCATTACAGAATATCCACTCTTCCATAGCTCTCTTTTCAAAAGTCCTTATTTCTTAACTATTTTAATATCAGAAATAGAACCAACAATATGTTATTGTACCAAAAAAAGCAGTTCCAACTAATCCTTTAAAGATTAAATGGTGCTTATAGTGGGAAAACAAACTACTTTGAACTGTAAGGCTTGAATTTCTTTGACAAAACAATTCAAAACAGTCAATAATAACTTTTGTTTTAGGATAAGTCTATTTGAAACATTGCGACATGTTAAGTTTTTGGTCATATAAATTAGACCAAAATGGTATTGCACCAAGTTTAAGGTATATCAAATTTAACCATATAATAAGATCTTGACACAATAGATTTTGGTGTCTTAAACCAGGAAGTAAAGTTTAAATAAAAAAAGTCAAAGCCATGTTAATAACAAGAATAGTTGGTCAATCGATAGTTGGTCTATCATGTTTCACCTATAACCAGACATGTAAAATATGAAAGATATGTAAACAATTCTTTGGGTAACTTTTATTCAGAATGATGTTCAGGATGATAATACTTCATACTTTCACGTTCA
>NC_088927.1:13655000-13937500 GCF_038396675.1 Hydra vulgaris
ATTTCTATAGACTATGATAATTTCAAGATCATTTTGTTATAATTTATCAATTAAATAACTTTTTTTATTTATACTTACATTATTTACTTCAACAACTTCAAAAAAACTATAAGGAAATTAAATTTTAAGAAAGAAAACATTTGTTTTTTGAAAATATTAGGCATGTAAAGGATTTTTGGCTGAACAGTAATAAAGAGCAAGATTTTCAAAATTCTCTCTATTCAGTGCCGTGACTACTAGGTTCGAGGTCTCTCCCCCCCCCTTGCCTCCTCGAAATCTTTCATAAGGGGGTTTGGGGAAGTCTCGCCACGGCTTCATTTCTAATACTTTCTACCTAAAAAAGATTAAATTAATATTAGATAATCCATTATTAAAATTAGATAACCCATCTATACGTATTTTCAAAAGTTTAGGAGAGATTTTTTTATAACAGAATTTCATCTGTTAACAGTTTAATATATAGCAATCCACACAGCTATAAAAAATCAACCAAGTACCCAGCTCTCCAGTTTACAAGAGCTCTAACTAATTCGTTCAAAAGATCAATATAAAATTAGTATATAAATATAAAAGTTCAATATAAAATTAGAGCTTTTATGAGCTTAGTTAAAGTTTAAAATAGACCATGAAACTCTTTTAAATTAACTAAAGAATTACGGAATAGACGAATTCGTTATGAATTAGATACAGGGGCGGGTTTTGTCAAGGAGGAGGCTAAAACGGTCTTATTAAAAAAAGAAAAATTAAAGGTCCGCATTTTTTAATTTATAAGTAACTCTCTCTTTTAATTTTTTTTACTTTTGTGTAATAATCGATTATTATTTATATGAACTTGATTAATCAAGTTCATATACGTATAATTACGTATAATAGTCAATTTCATTCGTCACTATAATAGTATAATTCTGCATAATAGTCAACTTACAAAAGAATATTTCTGAAGAAAAGTCTCTACTCAACGCGGTTTATGCATGTACTGGAAAATACACGAATTTTGCGTTTTTATAATAAGGTTATGTTTCGCTGCATTTTTTTAACCCGAATAATTTTTAGAAAAAAAAGTTTGTTTTTTTTCCTAGCGCTTTAGTTTGTCTAAAATCAAACAAAGTTAAATTTTTTTTTAATTACTCAAGTTTAGATATAAAATTTTGCTTTATAGTTGATGGACAATATCTTGGTATAAAATAGTGCTGCTCTCAATGAAGATAAAACATTAAACTGAGAAAACAACTTTTTCAAACAAGTTTAAAGTTATATGTTTAATTTCTAACCAGTCATATGTCTGCAAACATATTAAAGGTCAAAAAAAATTAGTTAATTCAAGTTTAAAATCTGTTTTTTCCATTTTATATGAAAGTTTTTATTAGTATGAGTATGAAGAACACACAAATTGACATACGACTAGTTAGACTTTTAAAGTTAAACCTCTTAAGGTTTATTTAAAAGTCTAAGCTCAAAATTCAAACATTACTGTGATATGAGCCATCCCTATTTTATAATGCCATAAAACTATTTAACTAAAATTCCGGTCTTTAAATTATCATAGATTAATATATATTTTTTATTTGAATATACATATTTTTTATTTTTTTGTAGAAAATATATATACATATTTTCATACTCCATCGCAAAAGATATGTTAAGTTTTAAACAATATATATAGATATTGTTTAAACTTAACATATCTTTTAAAACTTAACATATCATATTGTTTAAAAACAAATGTTGCAGACCGGAAAAAAATATGTTTGTTATCACCGAGAACAAACAAGACAAAAAAGTTTGATAACTTGCATTAACGGCGTTGAGTAGGCTACTATCCCATTCCCCTACCCCCCCTACCCCCAAAACCCGCCGCTGATTAGATAAAAAGTTATTTAAATAACTGAAACTAATTTTATAAAGAAACAGTTACCAATTTTCTTGATTCTTATGTGTATGAAAATCTCTCATGTAAAAACCAAATCAGAAGTTTAATTTTTAAATAATCGGAATAGAAATAATAAAAAATTATACACATAGCAAGAAGTTTTCTATATAAGCATACTTCAGTTAAACTATCCAGCTAGCACAAGTGCTTTGGATGGTCGTTGGACAATTTTATTAAATTATCGCTAACGTCGAGCGAACGTCGGAAAAATATCTGAAATACTTTACGACAAACTTGAAACCAGTTAGGGGCTGTCCATTAATCAAGCCAACAATTTTTTGGTAATTTTTACCTCCCCTCCTCCCCCTTGTCAACAACTTGTCAAGCTTTCAGAGACCCCTCTATAAAATTACGTCAACAATTAATTTACTCCTCACACCACCCACCACCCCCTTCCACCCGCCTTTCTTATGAAAAATAAAAAAATATGAAAAAAATTAAACATTTTTAAATAGTAGTAATAGCAGTAGTTTACAACTTCAAGAAAAAGTGTTTAAAAATAAAAAGTTCAGAAAAAAAACTTAGTTCAACTTTTAACTTATAAACATTTTATAAGAATATACAGCCATTTAAAGTTACAAAGGCTTTCTCTGAACAAAAAGTGAATAAGAGTAAAAGTGATTACTACATGCAACGCTATTGGTTTAAATTACTACATGCAACACTATTGGTTTAAATTACTACATGCAACACTATTGGTTTAGACTTCTTTTATTGCATGATAGAAGGTAAAAAAAATTAAATTTATTCAACTTATTGAAGAACTGCAATTCGATATTACGTTTATAATAAAAAAATCGTTTCAGTTATGGAATTTAAAAGAACAAAGAGAAACATTAAAACTTTGATGGAGGAGAATATTCCTCGATGTTTTCCGAAATTCTTATTATGATAAAGAAATTGTAATTATTAAAATTTTTGATAAGACTTTCAAGATCTTCTTTTACAAAACAAATTTATATTATAAGTTGTTATATTACGATTAATAATTGCAAACGTAAAATATATATATATAATTAATGAAATACCTATGTACAGTGCAGAGCCACAAAACGTAAATGTACCAATCCTCCTTTCTTTAACTTTAGACCTAACCCAATTCCACATTGAAAGCAAACTAATTCTAATAGAGTCTAGCATGACAAAATAATGCATTTGATAATTTGTTTAAACAAGGGGTTAGCAATCTTTTATGACGTAAGACCCAAAGTTTATATTTTTTTAAATTAAAAAGTTTATATTACTTTTATGACGTTTATATTACTTTTATGACGTTCAAAGTTTATATTACTTTTATGACGGAAGATCCAAATAATTTAAAAAAAGTGTCTTTAAAGAGCTACTAACATCTTTTTTATTATTTTTAATTATAACATTGAAATTTTAGAATCAAATGTTTATACCGGAGTCGGCAACCTGCTTGCGAGTAGCAGTTTGCTGATTCTGGTATAAACATTTAAATAATTTAATGTAGATTATGTACTTACACAAATCTTTATTTGTTTTTACAACAGGCCAACAAACACAAACTTTGAAATAATACTGTTACGAGTAAACATCTCGCGTGTGCTCATTTATTTCTGTATGTGTCAGGTATTTTTAATGTACAACACGGTTTTAAAAAAGTAGAATATAGAAAATGTCATTAAAATACTAAAGGTTGGGTGAGTATGTAACACAAGGCTACAAACGATACCTAATTTTCTTTTTTTAAGTTTAGTTAATTTTAGAGGTCAAAAATATTTACACTAATCCGTAATAAATTTATAGACTTTTGAAAAATCATAAATGTTCGCTATGTTGAAGTTACCAACAAAGGTGTGCTGCATCTGGCACCTCTATACTAACAATCTTACGATACTTGTGCACATCTGCGACACAAGTACCATACTTTAAGAACATAATAAAATACTGGAAACATATGTGGAGAGAGTTTATTTGCAGTTATCGTTTAAAAATTCTCTTTTAACTAATTTAAATGTTCATCTAGTCGATTTTTGAAAATTTTGACGGAAGTCACGTCAACTACTATTTGCGGCAGGGTATTACACTGTAACACAACACGGTCCGGGAAGAATTTCTCTCTTGGCATGCAATTGAGTACTCTTTGCTGTGCAAGACTTTGACTATGACCAAGTATAATATACTTTGACGACGAAAGACGATTGAATAATACATGAAAGTTTATTTCATTAAATCCACGCATGAACTTGAACATTAGAATTAAATCACCTCTTATTCTTCTTTCTTCAAGTGTCGGAAGACCTAACATGACTCTTCACTGTTCGGCTGTGCGATGCCTAATCTCAGGAATGGTTTTTGTTGCACGGTTTTAGACTTTTTCTAGCGCTTCTATCTCTGCCCGTAGGTAAGGTGACTTTGCTTGGATAGCGTACTCTAGGTGAGGACAAACATAGGTGGGGTACACTTCTTTCCGTGAAAAACTACGGCTGTGAATAGTTTTTTTCAGCTTCTTTAAAAGCGGTTAACGATCACTGCAGCTGCTAAAACTTGAGCATTATGTTTAAAATCATTTGAGATAAGAACTCCAAGATCTCTCTAACTGAGCAACTTCTATTGCAAATGGCAGGCCGTCTGATCCTGGTATGTATTAGTTTTGATTTGATACCTTTTTTCTTGCCCAGTATGCATGATTAGTAACTAAGTAAGTATGCATGATTAGTAACTAAATTTATTAAAAAAAGTAACGTTGTTGATGTCAACTTTTCTTGACCTCCCCCCCTCCCCTCCCTCTTATCAAAAATTGTCAAAAATATCCAGACCCCCCTACCCTTATTTTGTTGACGTAATTAATGGACAGTCCCTTGTAATTGTTAGCAATTTAAAAATTTAGAATGTAATAATCAAGTTATGCAACAATATTGAGATTTTTATATTGATAAATAAAAAGATAGTATTGTTTATTTAAATGAAAAAATATGTAATAATGGTAATTTGTGAATATGTATAGTGAAAAGTAAGATATAAAAAAAGTTATGGTGATAATTGTGATCAAAAAATTTGTGCGCAAAAATTACTTTTTCTGAAATGGGAGCAAAATTCAATTCGATGAAGGATTTGTTAACACATTTAGATAATTTACATTAGTCAGCTAAAAACAAAAATTACCTACCAAAAACCGGTGGTCAAAATTATGTGGTAACCACTATATATAAAGACGGGTACATTATGAGCACATAAAATGATTAGGTTATCAAGATGAACGAAATTCTCATCTTTGAGAAAATGTCTCTTATTCACTGTGCTCCTCGATTCACTGTACCCAACTTATATATATATATATATATATATATATATATATATATATATATATATATATATATATATATATATATATATATATATATATATATATATGCATACATATACATATATATACATATATATATATATATATATATATATATATATATATACATATACACCAGAGGCGTAGAAAGAATTTTTTGGGTTTGGAGAAAGGTAACTTCCAGACATGGAGCAAACTCCAAACATTTATATGCTTATACTTATGTCAAATAATGAGGGTTTGCAAAAAATTGCGATGATTGGAGGCTGGAAACAAAAAAGCCCTAAAATTTTCGCCCCCCTGCCCCAAACGTGAGAGCAACAAGTTGATGAAGTATTTTTTGTATTATTCTTATCTAGACTTATATTCATCGATAAATTTTAGATTTCATTTTAAATATTTTAGCGTTCAAAAATTATGACTATATAAAGTTTAAACCCCCTCAATTTGAGGGGGTTGCAAATTTTATATGGTAATAATTTTTAAACGCTAATAGATAATACTATGAAACTTAAAATTTATCGATGAATGTAAGTCTAGTTAAGAATAGTACAAAAAATACTTCATCAACTTGTTGCTCTCACGTTTGGGGCAGGGGGCGAAAATTTTGGCGCTTTTTTGTTCCCAGCCTCCAATCATCGCAATTTTTTGCAAACCCTCATTATTTGACATAAGTATAAACATATAAATGTTTGGAGTTTGCTCCATGTCTGGAAGTTACCTATCTCGAACACCAAAAAATTCTTTCTACGCCTCTGATATACACATTATTATATTGTGATACTGATATACACATTATTATATTGTGATCTGTCAAATATGCTATGAAAAACAATGCTCTCCATATTAGAAGATGCATAAATTATATATATATATATATATATATACATATATATATATATATATATATATATATATATATATATATATATGTATATATATATATATATATATATATATATATATATATATATATATATATATACACATACCTATATATATATATATATATATATATATATATATATATATATATATATATATATTTATATATGTATCTATATATATATATATATATATATATATATATATAATATATATATATATATATATATATATATATATATATATATATATATGTATAGATATATATATATATATATATATATATATATATATATATATATATATATATATATACATATATATATATATATATATATATATATATATATATTTATATGTATATATATATATATATATATATATAATTTATGAATCTTCTAATATGGAGAGCATTGTTTTTCATAGCATATTTGACAGATCACAATATAATAATTCTAACATATGCTATAAAAAACTATTTGGCAAATCATTGATAAGAATTTTATATATATAATAGTGTTGTAATCTTCCAGGGTGATGATTCCAAACTACGTAGAGTTTGTATCTAACAATTGTAACACACATGTTTTGCCATTTTTTCATCTAAATATTTAAAATTGTGTTTAATCTGACTTTTACAAAAGTAGCCATTGAGGAAGTGAATAATTAAAAAAATAGGGGAGGTGAATAATTAAAAAGTTTTTTTAAATTATTCACCTCTCAAAGGCCAAGAAGGCCACTACAGTTGAGGAGGCTACTTTTAGAGTTACAACCCTCTTTCGACTGTTTAACTCCGAAACACAAACCTCAACGGACAAGGCCGCTGCGCGAAGAAACAAGTTGAGCGCAGCACTACCAGGTACGTGGTAGGGATTGAACTTTTGGTTTAGCTAACTTTGTAATCCATTTTGCCGTTTGTAACATAGAAATGATCTGCTTAGCCAATCTGCTTTGCTGTTTGTAACATAGAAATGATCTGCTTAGCCAATCTACTCTGCTTTGCCGATTGTAGCTACCTAATGTTGCTTTTTTCATTCTTAGCTTAAAAATTTTGTTTTCTTGAACTTAACTTTTTTCTTAATTTAGCTGATTTCAATATGAAAAGAATTTTTATTAATTAATCATGTATCAATTAGAACATCGCATTTTGAATAAAAGTTTTTTAAAATACTTGAACATAAAACTGTGCAGCTCATTTTAAAAAAACTGAGAAGTTGAGTTTTCAGCTGCAGGGCATTTATGGAAAATTCAAACAGAATTGATTTCTACATCAAACAGTAGTTTAAAAAACCATTTGTTTCTTGTTTACAAAGTTATTAACTAATGAAAAGTTAACAACTTTTAAGTATATGTTGAAATAAATCTAAAACTAGTTTAAAAAAATATGTTTTGAGTTACGATTTTGCCTTTGGTTTTCTATTATCTTTCTCTCGAGAGAAGAAACACTCTATCTTCCATTACGGATTCTAAAGTTTCAGAGTGCTAAATTTTTTTTTTTTTTTTTGTGTAGAATTAATACTATATTTAATATAAGAAAAGAAAATTATTCGAATTTTACAAATAATATTGCTCAACTGCAATTTTATCAAAAAAAGAAAATAAAAAGTAAAGAAAACTGTTTATACACTTATGCAAAATCGGTAATTATCAATTTTGCGTAATTGAAAAAAACAATTGCGCAAAATTGATAACTAAATATTTTCCGTTATTGTAATGCCAGTCCGGGGCTGACTTAAAAACGTTTTAAACTGATTTTTCTTTAATATGTCTTTAACGCAAAAAACAAGACGCCTGTTATATGAGCCTTAAACACGTCTTCAACTTAATAAAGACTAAGTTAGCGACGAGTTAAAGGCGTCTTTATGACGTCTTCTGATGGATGGAAAGGCTGATATTATTTTTCAATAATTTATGAATCCTGTTTTAGACTCAATAAGAAAAAAATGAATGCATTATCAACCAGTGCAGTACTTTTTTTTAAACAGCATTTTGTTTTACTGTTTATGCAAATAATAAACTGATTTTGAAATCTTTGAATCTTTTTCTTTATTTGTTTTTTTAGAGTAATAACATAAAAAAAGGTCTAACCAACTTGTTAAATATATTTTTATATATAGATGGGTATATACATATATATATATATATATATATATATATATATATATATATATATATATATATATATATATATATATATATATATATATATACACACACACACACATACACAAGCACACACACACACACACACATACACAATATATATATACACACACACACATACACAAACACACACACACACACACATATATATTTATATATATATATATAAACATATATAGTATTTAACTACATGAAAAAATACAACTTTATGATGAAAATTAAAGTTTTATGTCTATCTGCAATCATCAGCCATATCAATTTTTTTTTTTAAATTTAGATTTAAAGAGCAGATAACGCTGATAACTGCGATAGACATAAAACTTGACCTAAATTCCTGCATTTTGTATTCTTTTGTACTTGATAAGAACTGCTTTCCACGCTTAATTTATTATGGTAATAAGCATGTAATAATGTAATTATGTAAATAAATCCTTAGTGGCCGAAACACTTGTTTCGGCCACTAAGGATTTATTTAAGGATAAATTTAGGACAAATTTACAAGTTCAAATTTTAATTCTGCTGAATTAAAATTTGAACTTGTAAATTTATATTTTATACTTTTTAAAACTGAAACATGTAAACACTATAGTCTTATGTTTTAAATTTTGTTTTTAAATGGTTATTTTTTTATTTACATTATTTATATAACTTTTTTTTTTAATCAGTATTTTATTTACGTCAATAATTTAACAAGTTTTGTAAATGCACTAATAAAGCTGCTTTTTCAGCAGTTCTCCGTGAGAAGGTCATCCGATCTTTTTCAAGCCTCCGTGTTTTACTCTTAAAACGTTAATTTTTTGTTTAGGTTTTAGATTTCATTTTAAATCTTCTCAAGAGATCTCTTTGTATTTAACTGTTATGACCAGTGCTGGATTAAGGTAGCACGATAGCCCCCGGTCCGCAGTTTTGGGGGTCCCGATTCTAAAAAAGGATATTTTTAAAAATCTCTGAAAATAAAATCTTCGACTAATGATATGGAATGAAGCCTTCTGCTTTAAAATGACCCCGGGCCCCAAAATTCTTAATCCGCCACTGGTTGTGACCATGTTAAGTTTACAATCTCGTCAACAGGAGAAGGTTGTAATTTTTGCACTTTTCATAATTTCTAAACCATTTAATTTTTAAACAAAATATTTTTTGATAAAATTTGTTGATGAATTTAAATCTAGTTCAGTCTTATTCGTTTCATACCGTTTACATTCTGTAGAAGACATAAAAGCATTATTTGATTTCATGCATGCATTTAAACATAAATTACGAATAATAGATGCTACCAAAATTTTAAATAAGTTAACTTACATTTGCTGATGTGCTAATAACTACAGTGAGACTACTAATTACAGTGTTGTTAAAACAAATGATTTCAATTTCATGAAGAGTTCAAATAACTCTTAGCAGTTTATTTACTCAACTTTTTTAACTAAATATTTTGAAACCCTGAGATTATCTAAACAAAAAAACAATAAACGCATATTGACTTTAGAGTTTAGTAATTTCGCTAATATGGCATTAGTAATTTCGCTAATATGGCACTTCTCTAATATGGTATTAATGTCGTTGTTTGTATCTTGTAATTCTTCTAGGTACTTAAATTTATTGCTTGTAATTCTTCTTAAATTTCATTATAATTAGAGTCTATTGTAATAGATTTTTGTCTATAAGCAATAATTTATTTTTGTTCTGCGACGCTATTTTCGCATACTGGTGATCAACGGAGCCGACCGGTCAAGTAAACATGGCAGATGTGATATTAAAAATAGACTTTAGATGGAGTTCTAGGGAAAAAATTTAAAATAGGTTTCTAGATGTGTGGTGAGAATTTTTTTATTATGTGCTTACAGCATCTTATGCAAACCACTCTGATAATGTTTCTGAGGTGGGAAAACTTAGTTTAAAAATTTTTTCACTTATAAAACTCTATTTTGAGCAACATATAAATAAGTTAATTAGAATAAATTTTTTTAAATACTTATATTTTAAAATACTTTCTTTTTTGTATTTGTAGAATTTATATATATATATATATATATATATATTTATATATATATATATATATATATATATATATATATATATATATATATATATATAAAAATGCAATTGTTGTTGATTTGATAGTTATAATTATTTGAATAAATTTTAATTTTTTGTTTTTATTATTTTTATTAATAAAGTAAACCAAACAGTAATAAGTAAAAAAAGAAGATAAAATAAATCCAAAAAAATATTACCAATCTACAGGTGATTTTAAAATCTTTGTCAAAAGTTAAAAAAAAATACTGGAAGCGCAACAGAACCTTTCCCAAAATGAATGAAAGGGAAAAAGACTGGTTAAAATATTTTAGTTCAAAACAGAGTAGACAAGATGGATCAAATTGTTGAGTCAAAAGGAGCTATGAGAAGATCAAAGAGCGGGAAGAGCCTGCAGATTTGGTAAATTATTATGGCACCTTACTTCTGATATGTTTAAATATGATGTTCTGACTTTCAGACTGGATTTACCAGAGTTACTTTGCCCTAAGACTAAGCAAAATGAAGCATTTCAAAATCAATAATATTTATAAAAATACAATTTTATTTAGGAAAAAATTTCGAATAAATAGTATAGAAAAAATGCACATATGCACAATATATTAATGTATTAGCATCCCTGTGTATTTTTTATACTAATGTATTTATACAAATTTAATAACTTTTTTAATGCTTTTTTATGTTTAATATTAGGACAAAGTAACTTTGACCCTTTTAAGGTCTTTATTTTGTAGATTTATAAGATCTAAGAAATAAATATGTAAAGTAATTAAATAGTGATCTGAAACAAGTTCAATACTCATTACAAAAAATTAAAAGAAGTGCATTTGTTTTAAAAGCTTTTTACCCTGCCAACAATGAGCTTTGGTCTCACAATAAAATTTCTTGGATTTTTCCTTCCAATATCAAAAATATGTTTAGCCTAAAATAAAGTTTGATGCAAGTTGTGATAAACAAATATAGAAAAGTTATCAAACAAAATAAAAGCAAAACATGAAAGTATGTTCGAAACTGTAATTAATTGTTAAATGAACAGTATTTATGTAAAACATATATTTATAAATAATTATATTTACGATAATTTTCCATATTTTTGGAATTTTCATCTTCTTTGTTATAATTTCTATTTCTTCGATTGACTTTGTTAATAGTGACATATTTTTTTAAAGCTCGGGCAACAAATGATTATTCAAATCAACTTTGTTACAGATACATTGAATTTGTGATGTATGCATCGTCTTTTTCATATCTTCTTGATTGCTAATAACAGTTGCTAATTAATTTGCAATCATCTGCTGGCTTTGAGACTCGTCTAAAAGAAGAAGTTTGTTGTATAAATTTAGATTTAAATTTTAAAATAAATTTTATTTAATAGCAGCAGACTGGTGTTGATATATAAGGTAGGGTGGGTAATCTAGGCCTGGTTTTAGCTACTTTTGATTTTGAGCAAAAAATGTATATATAGCAAAACAATCTTAAAATCGTGATAAGACATCGGTTTTAGTAAACTACATCAAAAAAAGTTTATACATAATTTTTAAAGTTGTCTAAGGAGCACTGATTTGAGTTGTATTCTATAAACCCACAATACCCCGTTTAGTGGGGTAATGTGGGTCAAAGTTAAATTTTTCTTTTTTTAATGAATTATACCAATTTATCGTAAAATATGACTGAAGTCATTGAGTATGTATTATATTTAAATTATTTGATCAAAAGTTTAAACATAAGAGTACTTAAATAGTTGTTTTAAACGCAAAAGAACTTTTACTCGTTCGAAGCGCTAAATTAGAAATGCAAAATGAATATTTTTTTCTATCTCTGTTAGCTAATTTCCAAGAACTGGAGAGCATTCTTTTGGTTCAATTTCCATAGTTTTTTTTTACGAATTTTTTTAATATATAGAATAAATCATATTATAATTCTCCAAATTGAATATATGGTATTCAAATTTATAAGTCGAAGTACTTATAAAATGTCAAAACATGATGAATTTATGTTTAAGAAAGAATTTAAAGCAAAAGCTTAATTGAAAATTATCAAAAAATTTTTGTGTCATATATTAGAGATTCATTATTCTACAAAAATGACATGCTTATATGATAAAAATTCAATGCGCAATAGGCCGGGTGAATAAAAATGAGCAATTGTTTTTACTCAGTAATTGGTCAGCTTTAAGTGAATAAAAACTTCCACAGTTTTGCTCAAATTTTTATTCACGTAAAGTTAAGCAATTTACTCAGTAATTGCTTAGCTTTAGGTGAATAAAAACTTAAGCAAAACTGAGTAAAAGCAATTGCTCAATTTTATTCACCCGGCCTAATGATTCAAAACTGCTACGCTGCGTTATCTACTAGTTACAATTGAAAACATAATAACATCGCATCTTTATTGATCATCTAAAGGATTCGATAGCAACATGATACCAGAATATTAAATCCAGAAACATAGACTCCTAATTTTTACTGATTTTCATTTTAAAGGTATTAATTATTGTATAAGCATTAGATTCTTAACGGCACAAAACATATTGACATTTAGACCCAAAATCATCATCCCACCCAAAAATATTGTTTATTTCAAACAAAATATGCATCGCTCTGACTTAAAACTAATTGAACCTATTTATCTGGTCATTTATTTTACAATTAATATAAGCCTAAAAAGCCATAAATGTATTAACGGTATCACTTAGTTGTTCAAATTTGAATCATCACTTTTGAATTTCAATCAAATTTGGATCATCACTTTTGAATTTTTTATTTTTATATTTTTTTAAACAAATATCAAAACCTCTTTTTAACGTTTTTTCACATTTAAAACTTGATGGAGTTATTTCAATGAAAATATACGTGGAAATAGTCGCGGGTTAAAGCATAAGTGGCGATGACGTTTGTCTGACGTTAAAGCATAAGATGACGTTTGTCTGTCGGGATAAACTAGTCATTAGTGCTGATCCTCATCGAAACGCCAGTAATAATAGTCACGACTCTGAGGAGATGTTTATTACTTAATCACTGCACAAATTATGTTTACACCTTAGCATTAATGTTTTGTTTTTTCATTTTTAGGCCTCGCATTGTTTTATGCCTATTTTTTATTTTGTAGTTAATTTTTTTTTTATATGTTGTTGTTTGGTTATAATTTATTGTATATGTTTGTTCATCTTAAGTTTTTATAAAACATTTATTGTTTATTTTTGTATGTATTGTTTAGTTTTTTAATTGCCTGTCTTTTGTCATCACATAAGTACATTTTTAAATACTCTTCTATTAATCTTTGCTTTTGTCTTGACAACTGTCAAAACAAGCTTTGTTCGAAAAATAATTCTTCTCTATTCTAATGTACTTCATTTTTCCTTTTAGCGTTCACTGCTCGTGTGTGACCATTCGGCAAATTTATATGCCAAAGTTTTTAAGTAATTTCAATATGTCTGCAGTTTTTAAACTCACAAACAAAGTTATTTATTCACATTTGCAAATTCTTCAATAGAAACATTAAAATCTGAGAAACCTTTCAAAATTTTTGATAAAATAGTTATTTTATCATTTATGAGTCAAATTGATTTCATCAAAGCAGGATTGCTTTTAGAAGGGACCGTTCCCACTTCTATTTCGTTTATTATGAATATAAGTTCAATATGCACTCGTTAATGTGTGAATTCTTGTTTTACACATCTCTTCGTATCTACTTGTAAATATAGCAAAAACTCCACTCAATATGTTTTTTTCTAAAATGCATAAAACATGATGTTAAAGCTGTCCAAGCTATTGATATTATAGTTGTCCAGGCTAATGAGGAAATGTAATTGAAATAATGATATCAGTTTATTATTATTAAACATATATTAATATATAAAAATACTTTATAACAATAAATGTTATAAAAAAGTTATTTCAAAATAAAAACATAATTATAAAATAATTATAAATTCCAAAAAATCATCAAATTTTTAAAAAATCAAGTTTTTTGAAAATTTCTTCTGTTACACTTCTAGATTTTTTCTATATAATGAAATAATATTTAAATGCAATAGTGGTGTAGTGGTAGAGCGATCGCTTCATAAGCAAGAACTTCTGAGTTCGATCCTTGCCACGTCCCTGGTAGTACCGTGCTCAACTTATTTCTCCAACAAGAGACCTTATTTGTCAAGGTTTGTGTTTCGGAGTTGGGAGAGGATTATAACCATAATAAAGTAGCCTCCTGTGGCCCTTAATGAGGTGATTAACAAAAAAAAAAAAAAAATAGTTTTAAAAAATTATTGAATAAAAAACTAACTGTATACACCATACTTTTATCTTAATTCCACAGAAAATAATTTTATAATTGCAACGTATGAAATTACATAAATTCGATTTTTTTTCAATTTTAAGCTATTTTATCAGCTTAGTTTTAATAGTAAAGATTTAATAGGAAAAACTTTTCAAGCAAAGCAATGAACACAAACTCATAATAAAAAAAAGATGGGAACTCTGTGAATAATGAGTTTCTGTTAGTGTAAAGAAAAAGCCAATTTAAATCTTAAAGCAAAAGCATGCTTTGATATATCGTCGCATGAGAATTAAAGGGTTCTATCTGCACTTTTTCGAATCATCGAACAATGCCAAAATGTGTTCCTAATTTAATGTCTTAAAAACGAAACGAACTATACTACCACAACAAACAGTTCAGGAGTCTGGAGTCATGACATGAGCAATCAGCTGACAGGTGACAGCACACAGGTAGAATTTCGTTGACAAGTACCATTTTGCAGTGGACAAAACAAGTGCAACTTTTTTGGTTTGTTTCATTTTCTTAAGTCTGGTCTGTGTCAACGTCGCGGAAGTTTTTTAATAATTAAAGGAAGTATCCAGAAGTTTCCAGAAGTTTCCAGAAGCATGCAGAAGCTTCCAGAAGTTTCCAGAAGAAGCATCTGGAAGCATCCAGTAGCATCCAGAAATATCCAGAAACATTCAGAAGCATCGAGAAGCATCCAGAAGCTTCCAGAAGCATCAAAAAGAAGCATCTAGAATCTTCCAGAACAGGTTCACACAGGTTCATTTTACAATATAAGAGACATGTAAATCGACATGTAATCCGAGTCAGTATATGGAAGTCAATCAGTCAGTATTATTAAGACAGTTTATCGAAGTGAGTTTTATTAAAGTGTTTTATCGAAGAACATCAATACAAGAAGTGAAATACAACAAGTGTTTCATTACATCAATACAGTCCACATCCAACCAAGACAATGTGTTTCACAGAGCATTATTGTATCATCACAAGGTAAATGTAACACGGTAAGCCTTGAGAAGCGTGATTATTTTTTTTTATTTTTTTTATGACTTTAAGTGCAAAAATGGCTGCCGACAACCTTGGATTGGAACTAAGAAAGAAAATTATTGGCGATTACGTAAGTGGAATGTCACAAAAAAGTATTTTATTCCATTTTAAAGGTGAAAAAATGGACCGTATCAACACTATGTTCCAAATAACGTTCGGATCCCTGGATATCATCAGTCGAGATACAAAAGCAATTAGAGCTGCCTGTATCGGACCGAACAATCAGACGACGTGCTGTTGAATCCGTATTGTTTTCTCGACGCCCTGCAGAGAAACCGCTGATTTCACTAAAAAACAAGAAGAAAAGACTCCTGTTTGCTACATCTCATATTGACTGGATTGTGCAGAAATGGCGAACTGTCCTGTTCAGTGATGAATCGAAGTTCAACATCATTGGGAGCGATGGCATTTGCCGTGTACGTCGACCGGCCGGAAAATGCCTCGATTTACGTTACTGCCATAAGACCGTGAAGCATGGTGGAGGCAATGTAATGGTCTGTGGGTGTTTTTCTGCTAACGGTCTAGGTCCAATACATCGAAACGATGGAATAATGGGCCGTTTCATGTATAAAAA
The DNA here is from genome assembly GCF_038396675.1 of Hydra vulgaris. Taxonomy (NCBI): domain Eukaryota; kingdom Metazoa; phylum Cnidaria; class Hydrozoa; order Anthoathecata; family Hydridae; genus Hydra; species Hydra vulgaris. The sequence goes on from NC_088927.1 coordinate 13,671,213, forward strand.
TATCCTGAAAGATGTTATGTTACCTCATGCTGAATGGAATATGCCAATAAAATGGGTTTTTCAGCAAGACAACGATCCGAAACACACTGCAAAAGTAGTCATGCAGTGGTTTCAAGACAACCACCTATCGGTGATGGATCGGCCGCCTCAACCTCCGGATCTCAACCCTATCGAGAACCTGTAGGAGATCGTCAACCGCAGAATTATTCGTGAAGGTGTTCGTAATAAGGATCAACTGTTTGAACAAATCCAAAAAGCCTGGGCAGCGATTCCACAAAGTTTCGTTGATCACCTGATCGAATCTATGCCTCGAGGATGCAAGGCTGTGATCGACAACAAAGAATTCGCCACGAAATATTGATAGCGAAATACAGCTTGGTCAATGTTTTGTCGTGTTGCACTTGTTTTGTCCAGAAAGAAATCAACTTTTTTTAATACTTTTGATTGATTTATTAATTTTTGAGAACTTTGTCTCGAAACAGTTACATAGTTATTTCTCTAAATTGAAAAATGCAGCACTTTTATATAAAGAAACTAAATTAGCATTATTTGGTTGCACTCGTTTTGTCCGATACTGTATATATATATATAAATAGGCTTTTCGTATAATTCGTAAAATGCAAAGCATTTTACAATCATACGAAAAGAATAAGAAAAGCAGAAATTATAAACATTTTATCAACTTGCTGCTCTCACGTTTGGGGCAGAAGGGGGCGAAATTTAAGGACTTTTTGTTTCCAGGCTTCAATTATTGCAATTTTTTGGAAAGAATCCTTATTTGACAAGGTCCAAAAATGGCGTTGCGAATTTTGTTAGACATGCTCTAGCTGCCAAGATTAAGACTTTTCTCACCATCGTAATGTTGCATCTTCTCTTTTCGAAAAATGTTATTACGGTTGCTGCTTAAGTAAGCTATGATTACTTGTTAGATCAACCAAAATGCAAACTCGCGTGACTGGTCATTCAGCAAAGTCACTTTTTTGTAAATCTTTCTTCATGGTTAAAAAACTTTTATTCATTTAGTTTGTTTCTTGGAGCATCGATGCTTTGGAACACTCATCCACATTACTGTTTCTTGACTCGTACAACTTTTTGAAGCCTTGTCAACCTTCTTAACAACTTTTTGAAGCCTAATGTCAACCTTCTTAACAACTTTTTGAAGCGTTATGTCAAACAGTTACTCACTTAAACTCTTATCTTTGGTTCATGTTAAGTTCCAATTTAAATGGTACTTGCTTGCGAAATTGTCGAGTGAATTCATTTAATGAAAAAATATATATTATCTTGAATTTTAATTTCTTTATAAAGTATTTATAGCAAAATTATGGAAAACCAATTTCTTTATCGAATCAAAATTATTTAAATTTGGCGCTAGTGTATTAACTTTGAAAACAGAGAACCCCTTTTTTTGGTAGTTACATTTGATTAAAACAAAAAGTATAAAATACAAATTTATAAAAATATTTTTTTATCTCAATAAATTAGCATTTTATATCCAAAGTGTATCTGAGTACACATTACAAAATCTACTTAAGAATGACAATTACTTTCTTGTAAAAATTCATTATCATTAAATAAAAAATAAAATTTCAACCAATGAAGTAAAAGCATTGAAGGAATAACTCATGAAGGTATAATTCTTGCATCAAATTACGTCTTAACATTGATGTTTAAGAATCATTAAATAATTTGAGCATAAAAATTATAAGGAAAAAAAAACAATTCTTAAGTCTTTTTTTAGAAAAAAGGCGCTTTCAAATTTAAATAAATAAATACATAATAAAATTTCAACTATTGAAATAAATAATCAAATTCTTTTAAAAAAACGCAAGTGGTAGTCTTTAGGATAGAACCAAAGCATACTAAGTAAGAAAACAAAATGTAAATTTTTTCGCCATCCTTATTTTATGAGATAACCATGGTAACTACACGTTATAGCGTAAGCATAGTGCTAATAAATTCATTAAATAAATTGGTATTATACTAATCCGACATCAAGATTCCTTTTTCGAATGAGTCGTTAATTCTTTTTTTCGTGTATGTTTTAGAAACAGATACAATATTTAATTTCGCATTAGCTTTTTTTTTCGATTCTTTTTTCAAGTTATCTGCTTTAGGCCTAAAAAAAATCGGCAAAAAAAAAAAAATTACTTATGCTATGTTAACTTTTCTATAATCATGTAGAAGAATTTTGAATAAGAAAAAAAAATTAAATACCTGACAAGTATAGGAGAACTCCGACTTTGAATAGGTTTAAATTTTCTGTAAGAAATAAAAGTTAAATTAATTTTAGACATTAAAAACATTTACATCTACGGTTACCAACCTATGATCGCCTGACAATTAGCAAGGGGTCGCCATTAGACCTACTGAAAATAATTTGTTTACGTTTTCTTTTTATTATCTTAAATTCAAACTATACTCCTAATCTGACTACAGTGCACTTATTTACAATTTTAATTAACTCATTTTTAAAGTTAAATGGCTTCAATTGCGTGTGACTCTTAATTTTTTAAAGTACATTGCACAATGCACGCCTTAAATATCGTAAAGTTTACAATACTTTAAGTGTGCATTGTGCAATTTACTTTAATTAGGAGTAAAACACAAACTTTTAAGTTGGAGCTTTGTAAAATGTATATTTATAAATATAAAATATACATAAAATATATAAACATGTCTTCATATAGATATAAAAATGCCCATTTATATTTATAAATGTAAACATTTTATTCCTTTACAAATATTAACCAAAGCATTTACTTTTGTTGATAAATTATTATAAATCAATCAAAAAAATTTGTAACAGTAAAAAAATGGTGCCTATAAACAAAATCAGATAATTTGAAGTCAAAAAACATAAAAGTTAGCGGCAAAAATGCAACGATTTAGGAGCAACCTTATTACATTTATTGTCGGGTAGCCACAAATTGGCAAATAATATCAAGGGGTTGCAAGTTATCATAGCAACATTAAAATAAAAGCTGTTTTGTTAGAAATAATTGTCTTTATAACAATAATACAAATATAATATGAATCAGTATAAATATTTTATAACAATAAAATATAAACAACAAGTATAATTAATTAATATGATAATTATAAAGTTTTTAAATTTTAATAAAATAAAGCATTTAAAAAAACTTACTTATCTGAACTTTTGTTCTCGAGAGATTTGAAACCTTGACTTGAATTAGTGTTGTGTGGACCGAGTAACTTCACGGGAGTTTGGCTTCGTTTATCATATCGTTTATGATTGTTAAAAAAAAAACTAAGCGCTGAATTATATATATATATATATATATATATATATATATATATATATATATATATATATATATATATATATATATATATATATATATATATATATATATTATATATATATATATATATAAAATATATAGAAAATTTTTTTTTCCTGATGAGTCTTTATTGATGAAACACAGTGTTAAATGAAAAAAATTTTTGTTAAGTGATTTTCTACTAATCTATAAATGCTGTTCTTTTAAAAACATTGAGCACTCAATTTTGTAGAATACATTTTAAAATTGTTTAAATATACATATATATACATACATACATACATACATACATACATACATACATACATACATACATACATACATATATATATATATATATATATATATATATATATATATATCTGTGTGTATGTATGCATGCGAATGTATACATATATACATACATATATACTACTGTGATCAAAAAGTAAAGTGAATTTTTAATTTAAACTTCCCGCCTTATTCGAATCGTCCAATCTTTTTTATTTTTAAGTTGGTAGGAATGTCATTAACATTTGCGCCAAATTACATGTCAAACTCATAATTATTTTTTTTTGTTTACGCTTGTTTCTGAAGTACCAAAAGTGCATTCGGCGATTTTCACGATATCTAATTTTGTTGAGCAAAGAAGTGCTATTAAATTTTGTTTGCGGAATGATATTTCTGCTGCTGAAACGTATCGAATGTTGCAAAAGGCCTTCGGTGAAGAGACTATGTCTCAAAAAAATGTTTACAAGTGGTACAAAGACTTCAAAGAAGGCCGAGAACGTGTTGATGACTTGGAACGCTCCGGACGACCATCGACTTCGATTGATGATCGCCACATCAACAAAATCAAAGAATTGGTGCTTGCAAATCGTCGGTTAACCATTCGAGACCTTGTTGACATGGTTGGAATATCATTTGGGTCGGTGCAAGCGATTTTGAAGGATCATTTGGGCCTCAGAAGACTCAAATCACGTTTGGTGCCGAAATTTCTCAATTTCTTTGAAAAAGAGCGTCACATTAAAACGTGTGAAGCAATGCTTTCTGACTATCAAGACGTCTACAAACAAATTATTACTGGCGATGAGACTTGGGTCTACGCATACGACCCTAAAACAACCGACCAATCGAGTGAATACCGTGAAAAAGGCGAGTCGAGACCGAAGCAACCACGTCAAAGTCGCTCAAAAATCAAGGTCATGTTGACTGTTTTCTTTGATAATTGTGTTGTCATGCACTACGAATTCCTTCCAACTGGATAAACTGTCAACAAGGAATATTATTTAAGTGTTATGCGACGTTTGCGTGAAGCTATTCGCAAAAAGAGACCGGAATTATGGGCCAATAACTCTTGGATTTTGCACCACGATAATGCGCCTTCGCACACAGCACTGGTTCTTCGTGAGTTTTTCGCCAAAAACTCTACCCATGTTGCTCCACAACCACCGTATTCGCCCGACTTAGCACTGTGTGACTTCTGGCTGTTCCCAAAGCTCAAGAGACCAATCCGGGGAAATCGTTTTGAGTCCAACGTGAGATCCAACGTGATTCGGCACGCGCATTGAAGGCTATCCCTACCGAGGACTTTTCGGCATGCTTCGAAGACTGGAAAAAACGTTGGCAAAAGTGCATTGGGGCCGGGGGGGATTATATCGAGGGGGCCGATACAGATTTGGAAGACTAAATAAAGATTTTTCATTTTATAAAAAAATTCACCTTACTTTTTGATCACAGTAGTATATATATATATATATATATATATATATATATATATATATATATATATATATATATATATATATATATATATTTATATATATATATGTGTGTGTGTGTGTGTGTGTGTGTATAATGTCAAGTCTTTAATAAATAAATATATGCCTAATGCCAAATCTTTAATAAATGCACATAACAACAAGATTTTACAATGCAATGAAAATATAACATTAAAACAATGCCACTGCATAGATAAAAAGATTTGTCCATTAAGTAACCAAAGCTTTTCTAACAATATCATATACCAAGCCACTGTAAGTTCTGGAGATCCAGAATTCAAAAATGAAGTTTATTTCGGTATAAGTGAAACCGCATTTAAATTAAGATATGCATTAAATTAAAATAACCATCTTAAATCTTTCAATGAACCCAAATATAAAAATATACATAATCTGTGATTACATGGAAGATAATAGCACGATGTAAGCCCTAGAATCAAGCATCAAAAGTTTGTAATTTTTGTCTCCTTGAGAAATTCCATATATTATCAAACAGAGAAAAAAACTTACTTAAAAAAAGATATGAAATAATATCAAAGTGCCGGCATTCAAAGAAATTTTTACTTTCAACACCGGGGACTAAAATATTTATCGTTTTTTTGTTTTATTTTTGTAAGCTCTGAACTTGTTCCACAGTAATTATAATTTGCATTTTTTAAACGGTTTTTACGTGATGGAATTTACGTGACGAATACACAATGGCTGATGATAGCTGAAAAGCATGAAACTCAGAGTTCCATCAAAAGTTGTTTTTATTCATTTTATATAAATAAATGAATATACATACATATATATATATATATATATATATATATATATATATATATATTCATATACATACATATGTATATACATACACACACATGTATATATACATATATATATATATATTATATACACATATATATAAATACATAGATCTAAAGTTTGTTGTCTTTGGGAAGAGCGGAAGAAAAAAAGTGATTCTTATGCCAACACATGCGTCACTTTGAATTACTTTTGACTTTCGTCCAACATTTGCGTGTTGGACGAAAGTAAAAACCATTAATTTAATTACAAATAAATCGTTTTAAAAAAAAACCACAAAACGCAAATTTATTTGACCAAAATGTTTTAAAAACATTCTGAATGTTTTTAACAATATAAACAATGTTTTTATTTTTATTTTTTTTAATAAAATGTTTTTATTTTTAATTTTTTTAATAAAATGTTTTTATTTTTATTTTTTTTTACTGTAAATCATGCGCTGAGTGTTGCTATAAATAAATGAATATACATATATATATATATATATATATATATATATATATATATATATATATATATATTCATATACATACATATGTATATACATACACACACATGTATATATACATATATATATATATATATATATTATATACACATATATATAAATACATAGATCTAAAGTTTGTTGTCTTTGGGAAGAGCGGAAGGAAAAAAGTGATTCTTATGCCAACACATGCGTCACTTTGAATTACTTTTGACTTTCGTCCAACATTTGCGTGTTGGACGAAAGTAATAACCATTAATTTAATTACAAATAAATCGTTTTAAAAAAAAACCACAAAACGCAAATTTATTTGACCAAAATGTTTTAAAAACATTCTGAATGTTTTTAACAATATAAACAATGTTTTTATTTTTATTTTTTTTAATAAAATGTTTTTATTTTTAATTTTTTTAATAAAATGTTTTTATTTTTATTTTTTTTTACTGTAAATCATGCGCTGAGTGTTGCTACATCGACTATCTTATAGCCTGACTCGCAAGGGAGTGCTGCTACATCGACTGACAAATAGCCTGACTCGCAAGGGAGTGCTGCTACATCTACTATCTTTTAGCCTGGTCTGCAAGGGAGTGTTGCTACATCTACTATCTTTTAGCCTGGTCTGCAAGGGAGTGTTGCTACATCGACTGAGGGTTTGGTTGGGGCAGGCAGTCTATCAATGAATAAAAAAAATAATTCCGGTCTTGCATTTAAATTTTTACTTTTTGTCAACAAAATATGGAAAAAACTTTCGGACAACATCTACGGGTTGTATATATATACATATATATATATATATATATATATATATATATATATATATATATATATATATATATTATATATATATATATAGATATATATATATATATATATATATATATATATATATATATATATATATATATATATAAATATATATATATTTTTTTAAACATCTTCGCTTCCTAAAAGGTTGCAAGCAGCCACTAATTAAAGTTGGAAGTTACTGAAAGAGAAAAGATGAAGATTGTAGAGCAAGATAACGATTGACAAACGACTTAAAAAATTGCAAATTATATGAATCAGAAAAGCAAGATGAAGGAAGCGAATTCCAAAGAACTGATGTTCGAGGAAAAAAACTAGACAAATAAGCGTTTTTGGAGCATTTAGGAACAGTCACAGAAAAAGGATGACACTTAATTGAATGACGAGTAACACGAGAATGAATTTTAGTAGATGGCAAAAGAGACGCTAGCTCTTTAGAGCAGTGCCCATTATAGTATTTGCAGAAAAGAGAAAGAGAAGCAACATTACGACCATGTGATAATGGTTGGAGGTTGGCTGCAAGAGCAGGTCCAACTATGTTTACAATGCGTTTTTGCACCTTGTTTAAAAGAGAAAGGGCATCATTAGAAGATCCGCCCCAGATATGGCAACAGTATTCCATACAAGGCCGGATTTGAGATTTATAGAGATAGAGAATAGAATCCGAAGTAAGAAAGTGACGAGCTCGATAAAGAGATGCAACCTTAGCAGATGCTAATTTTGCAACTGATTTGATATATGGTTTTTAAGGAAGATTGGAAGTAAGAGTTAATCCTAGAAGATGAAGAGTAGGTGACTCATCGAGTACATCACCGTTCATAAATATAGAAAGATCTAAATTATTGCGATAACGATTTGCTGAAAAAAATTGAGTTTTATCTGAATTAAAGTTCACCAGCCACTGTGAGCCCCATGCTGTAGCAGAAGTGAGATCCTTTTCAAGCTCAAATGCTCCCTCCAAGCAATCAGAAGGTTTTGGTTTCTTATCACGACAAGAACAAATGGTAGTATCATCAGCAAACAATGCCACCATAGATGTGAGAATATCTGGAAGATCTTTAATGTAAATTAAAAAGAGTATAGGGCCAAGGATAGAACCTTGAGGAACCCCTGAAGTTAAAGAATAAGAAGAAGAGTGTTGTCCATCGAGGACAACTTTTATGCTACAATTGGAAAGGAAGGATTCAATCATCTTAAAGAGGTTGCCAGATACACCATAAGAAGAAAGCTTATGGAGAAGACCAGCATGCCAAACTTTATCAAAAGCTTTTGAAATGTCAAGAGCGATGGCCTTAACCTCTCCACCTTAATCTAATGCACGATAAAACCTGTCAGTTATTACTGTTAGCAAATCAGCTAACAGTAATAACTGACAGGTTTTATTATGACAATTAAGTGTTTGTTAATCAAAGATTCAAAAACCTTGCTAATGATAGGAAGAATCAGATCGCTCTCCAGAATTTTTGAAAATAGGGATAACAGATGCCGCTTTCCAGCAGCCTGAAAAACAAGACTCTGATAAGCACTTGTTGAATAGTTTTGAGAGTATAGATGACAGCTCCGGAGAACACTTCTGCAAGACAATAACAGGTATGTTGTCCGGGCCACAAGCTGAAGAAGAGTCTAGGCAGGAAATCACTTTAGATACAGAAGCTGGAGTGATATGAATGTCAAGCAATGGATCAACCTGTTTGTTGGCAATATCAGGTAGAATGCAACTAGTGGAATCAAGAGATGATATTGATGAAAAGTTTTTAGCAAACAATTCGGCTTTGTCTTTAGGTGAGGTGACAAAGTCTGAACCATACAAGAGAGGTGGAATTATAGATTTGCCCTTATTATTGATATTATTAAAGATTCTCCAGAAGTCACGAGAGCCTAATTTTTGAGATGAGATACAAGATTTCATGACCTGAGATTAGCGGGTTTTGGCGTTGAACAAAACCTATATATATATATATATATATATATATATATATATATATATATATATATATATATATATATATATATATATATATATATATATATATATATATATAAATATATATATATATATATATTTATATATATATATATTTATATATGTATATATATATATATATATATATATGTATATATATATATATATATATATATATGTATATATATATATATACTAGGTTGTCCCATAAGTTCGCGGGCACTTGAAGCTAATATTTTCAAACATAATTTTTTTTATGACGTTTGACTCAAATCAATTAATGATTGATATTATTTTGTAGTATTTTTATTCCTCTTTAAAATGGTGTATTGCTTTTTGTAATTGTGATTTAAAAATGTGTCTTTTTAGTTCTAAAATGACGGACGAAAAATATGAGATTCGCGTACTTTTGCGTCACTATTGGAAAAAAGGAATGAGTTCAAGAGATGCAGCAGCTGAAATTTGCAATGTGGAAGGCGATGGAATGATCAAGAAAACCGCAGCGGCCAAATGGTTCAAGTGCTTTAACAACGGCGAAACCAGCCTTGCATATCTACCCAGGTCAGGCCGTCCATCGACAGTAAACAATGAGGCGCTGCGCGAGCTGGTGGAGCAGCAACCACAAACTAGCACCCGCAGATTGTCGGCAGAGCTCGGCCCTTCCAAGTCCACCATCGATCGCCACCTCCATCAAATCGGACTCGTCAATAGGCGCTGCCGAGAAGTTCCTCACGAATTGACGCTTGCGCAGCAAAAACAACGCGTCGACACCTGCACCCATCTGCTCGAAAACCCCAAGGACCTTCGTTTCTGGCGTCGAGTTGTTACTGGAGATGAAAAATGGGTCTTCTTCCGTAACGCCAATAAGGCGAACGTTTGGATCCAGCCCGGCCAACCCGCTCTACAAGTCGCCAAACAGGATCGGTTCGTTCACAAGGTCATGTTGTGTGTTTGGTGGAATTTCGAGGCGATAATTCACTTTGAGCTTGTTCCAAATGGTCTTGCAGTGAACGCCGCACTCTACACTGAACAACTGGATCGTGTTTATGCCGCTCTCTCGGCTCGTTATCCTGCCTCGGTCAATCGAAATCACGCGCTCATGCTACACGACAACGCTCCAGCACACACCGCCGTTCGCACCAAGGAAAAAATTTTGGAGTTGCCTGGAATTGAAGTTCTTCCTCATCCTGCATACAGTCCGGACCTTGCGCCATCCAACTACCACCTGTTCCGTTCGATGGCTCACTTTCTTTGCGGTAGGACCTTCGATTCTTTGGAGGAGGTCGAAAATGGGTGTAGAGAGTTTTTCGCCTCCAAACCGGCGGAATGGTATCGCCGCGTAATTGAGCAATTGGCGCAAAGATGGACGAAAGCTGTAGAAAGCAATGGAATTTACTTTGAAGAATAATTGTTAATAAATATTAAGTTACAATGAAATAAAGTTTTGTCGCAAGGTGCCCGCGAACTTATGGGACACCCTAGTATATATATATATATATATATATATATATATATATATATATATACACACGGTATTAATGTCCTGACTTTAATTCCTAAAATATTTGCCATAAGCTTAAAACTTTTCTTCCAGTAACTTGAACTAGTTTTGAACTCTATGTGGATATATATATATATATATATATATATATATATATATATATATATATATATATATACATACATACATATATTTATATACATAAACTGTGTTAGTGTATTCTACAAATAGAGTGGTCAATGTTCTTAAAGAACAGAGCAATAATAAATTAGAAAAACACTTACCTAATTTTTAGTTGTCTTCAACAGCGTGTTTCACCATCAGTAAGTTCATTAGGAAGCCTAATGAACCTACTGATGGTAAAACATGCTGTTGAAGACTAAAATTTAGATAAGTGCTTTTATTAATTTATAACTAAATTATTATAACTAAAAATTAGATAAGTGTTATTATTAATTTATATATGTATATATATATATATATATATATACATATATATATATATATATATATATATATATATATATATATATATATATATATATATATATATATATATATATATATATTAAAACAAAATATCATATACATGGCTGCGTTTCATTTAAAAAAGACAGGTTGAAATATCACAAAGAAAAATTTAGTTCTGGCAAATGATATTTATGCTTGATACTTTAATTATATATATTCATGAACAAGATGACATTGAAACAATTAATATAAATGTGTGTATATATATATATATATATATATATATATATATATATATATATATATATATATATATATATATATATATGCAACCTTCGGAATTAGGGAAAATATGTGTATATAATATATACTCAAAGATACTGAAGTTTTCTCTGTAAAGTTCTCTGTGATGCAGTTGACAATTTTTTGTTAATGTTTGGAGACCAGGCTTCCCTCTAAAATATACAAATGATACATTTACATAATATAAATAATATTTGTCATTTTTTATTATCATTTAAATTAAAAATAATAAAAAGTTTACTTTACTGTATGCTTTAGATTGTGAAAACATTTTTTCTCTAGCTTGCATACGAGAAATAGAGAGCAGCTTCATTTGTTCTGCAATTGTCGTATTAAAAAAAATATCGTGCAATTTCTGACGCTTACTGAACAGCTGGAAATAAACAACTATTTAAAATGGAATCAGTTTTGATATTACATAATATAAAAATTTTCTAAGAAATTTCATAATTACTTTGAACAGATTAATCAGCCTTAATACTACTCTAATGTTTGTAATATGCAATCTATTTGAATGATGTAATTATTTGAATAATTATAAATTATATTAGAAATCTATTTAAATAATTAGAAAATTTTATGGGAGGGTTTTAGACTAAAATATTTTGATTTCATATTGCATTGAATAAAGACTAAAAATCGCATTTCAATAAAAAAAATTAACTCGGCCATATATTAACTGCATTTGGCTACAACTTGTAGATAGCCTTTAAGGCAAAAACTTTGTGGTTGGCAGAAAACTTCTGTTCACCAATTTTGCACCCTTTTTTATCTATGCTTGTGTTGATGTAAACCTGTTTATATTGTTTTGCCTTATGATGATGACCTTGGTATTGGCTATGCAACTCTGCTATCTCTTAATGAGGATACAGCTTTAAAACTAAATTTATTTGTTTTGAGGCCGGCTGGTAGAAGGATTTCCTAAACTTTGTGATAGCTCTTAGAGAATCTGATTCCACCAACAGCTGCAAAATATTACCATATTAACAGAGCTATTTTGCGCATGGATGATACTCCTGTTTGTGCTTTTGATGTACATTATCAAGATCACATAAATAACCTTTTGTAACAACTTGAGCTTGATTAGCAACTTGAGCTTGATTACTACAACTTGAACTTGATTAGCAGGATGGAGGCAACTGCATAAATTATTGCTAAAGGTGTCAAGTATTGTAAATAAATGTTAAAGGAGTCAAGTACTGTCTATGATTGCACCTATTTTTTTACTAATTTAAAACATAACTACTGTACCTAAAAATAATTAAAAAATAAAAAACAAATAACTGTCTTTTTTTTTTACAAATATTGGTGTTCTTCAAAGTAATTATTCATACCTTGAATCTTAATTCTTACAAAGATTACTAGACTTACTTTCTCAGTGTGAAACTAATTAAAACTTACCTATTTTATTTTTCAGTGTTGATGACTGTTTTCCTTTGGTTTGCAAAAACTCTAATACTCATATGCTTGGCCTAGACATATTTACATACAAAGTTGGCTATTAGCCATTTTTTATGGATTGAATTTTCTGAATATTCTTTTATGTGCTTTCTGTATTCACTTAATCACCTTTTTCTTTGTTTATTATTATTCTCTTTTTTTTCCCTATTATTTCTGATTAAATAGACCCAGCTTTCTTCTTTATCTATCAGCCAATGTTGTAGTTAATGACTTAATTGTTTATCACACTGCATAAATTGGCTGTAGTTCCACTGACCCTGCCGACAATAAATTTTTGTCAATTTTTGTTTACTTAGTCTTATTGACTCATTTTCCAAACAATCTTAATCACTTATCCTTGGGTTGTATCTCAGATTCTAGCTTGGGCTCAGTTTTTTTTTGTTCTTTCTTAGGTGATTCAGACCATACTATAACCTCACTAAAACTTTTATCTTGAATTTCCTCTACATCAGATTCACCTTTTAATCAAACTTTTTAAAACTTTCTTAAAGCTAACTAAGATTCTTGATTTGTAATTTTCAACTCAATTCAATTCTAGCCTTATTCAACTGCATGGTTTCATGATATTTTTCTTTGTAGATTTTGTAGAATTGTATCATAATCACTCAACACTTTTAGAGCTCCTGGACACCAGAGAACAAGAAAAAACAGAAATTTAAAGCCAGTGTCATTAATATAGGAAAGTCTAAAAATTTATCTCTCATATATGGGACTGATTTTATCATCTCTCTAAAGGACTGTGCAAAACTATTTGCAAAAAACTTTTCCTTTAATTTATCTCTTGACCACCAGATTGCTCTATTGTCACACAATCCAAATTGCTCTATATATCAAAGCTTCCATTGCTTACTTATCATAGCTTCCATTACAAACATAACTTCCATTCCTCACTTGAATTCTTTGTTAGATTTTGTGGTTAGCGGTTTGAGCTTGTGGTTTGGACAACATTTCTATCACAATCTTTCAAAAGTGTTTTACGGAACTCAACAATAAACTTTTTAATTTTTTTAACAATTCACAAATTCACCCCAAAAAAGACAGCAAGCAAACATTCAGATTAGAAATTAACTGATAGCAAAAAAAAAGAGTTTTAAAGCAAAAAAGAAGTTGACAAAAAATAATTTAATTAAAGTCATGATGACATGAAAATGGATTTTAGAATTCCAAAAGCATCAATGCTTGTGGGGAAAAGTTAGCAACTGCAAAGATTTCCTTTTTCTATTGTGCTCGCCATTTTCTTACTGCAAATTCCATACTCTCTTTCTGTGCACCTTTTGTTAGTCCTTATATCTTACACCAATTTCATATTTAAGTTACTTTGAATAATAATACTCTTTCCCTTTAGTTACAGTCAAAATTGTAAATAGTTAATATATTGTTAATTTTAATTGTAATTTTAGTTAATATAGTGCTGAGCTTGACACTTTGTCTCATTTTCATAAAGTTGAATAGCTTTTCTACAAATGCTATTCATATAATCAAACATTCCATTAATTCCAAATTCCTATTTTGTCATACTTGTCATTCAGCAAAGTTGCATTATTTTATTGTAATCTTTTATTGCGCATTCAGTTTTTTCCTCGAACATCAATGCTTTAGAATTCTCTTTCCAGTCTCAATGCTATTCTCATTTAACTGATACAATTTGTAAAATTTATAGTTATAAATACTTTTGTTAAACATTCTCTAGCTTTTTTCTATGATTACTATGGCAACTTCCTTTTTAGATAGTGGTTACTTGTAGTACGGTTAGGAGTAAATTTGTTGAGCAAAAAAAAAAGTCCAAATTTCTCAAAAATATAGATAAAAAAAGCTGACTATCATTTTCCTCTTGTTGACAAAATAGCATAGTATATGCATGTAAAACATTTGAAGATGTTAAATAAATAAAAAAGTATTACAAATATATATATATATATATATATATATATATATATATATATATATATATATATATATATATAACATTTATAATAAACCTCTTCATGAAGCCGATTGATCATTTGCTTATCAGCATGGTTAATTGGTTTGTTTTCTTTATTCATTCCTTCAAGAAAAGCAGCTGTATCCTGGTATTTAATTAAAAATACAACATAGTACCAAATAATATGTTTTTTAAAGTTTTACATATATTTTATATTTGTTATATATGTTATATATGTTATATATGTTTATATATATATATATATATATATATATATATATATATATATATATATATATATATATATATATATATATATATATATATATATATAGCATTTAATTCCTATTACAACAACTCAAAAATGTTTATAATAAAAATACTATACCCTTATAGTCTTTACTATTTCAATAACTTTTGATGTCTTCAATAATCGACGCGTCAAAAAACCTTTTGACAAAGCAATAACTTTGTCTATGTTTTTAAAAGACTAAAAGCAAATTAAAAAAAATTTATATTAACTTTATATTATCTAAGAGCGATTTTTATAATTAAGTAATTAATTTTTATATCTTAAACTTCTTTAGTATTAAAGATTTTTATTTTTAAAACTTATGTACTTACAGTATATAAAAGTTTTAGACAGTTTTTTTGTTTCAAAATATATGTTAATGTTAAAGCTAAAATCAAAACAAAAACTTTAAAAATGCCCAAAATGAAACAAAATCTTACATAATGTAAAGTAGTTGGTTTGTGGAAAGAAGCATTAGGCGAAGTGTCTTTGCGAACAGGAGAAAAACTTTGATTAACATGTTTAACTGTAGATGCCCAACTATCTTGTGGAGTTGATGTTGAATCAAAATAACTTTTCTGGTCACTTTTATCTTTTTCAATGGAAAATTTATCTGGAGTTTGAAAAAATCTAATAGGACGACTTTTTCTTCTGTTCATGAAATCATTGGAAGATTGAAATAACGTTGAACCAGTTAATGTTATATCTGCATTATTATTTTTTTTACCGCAATCGCTTTTATAATTGTCTGTGCAGTCATGATCAAATGGAAGGTTTGGGATTGTAAAATCATGAGATATCTCATTAACAGTTGGTATTGAACTTGACAATGTGTTATCTTCTGTCTTTTTCTTTTCATCAAATGGAGGAGGAGTAAGAGATGGTGGGGGTGTTGGCAATACCCATTTAGCTTTTGAACTGAATGGAGAGTTGGCAATTTCATATGATTTTTCAAACAATTGTTTGTCAAGTTTACTTTCTTTAGGTGGATGATCAGAGTGTGTTAAATATTTAGAAGTATGTACTAAATCAGAACTTTCATGAGGAGTTGCTTTTAAACCTGCGCTATAGCACAAACTAGCATTTGTTAAAAATTCTCGACTGTTTTCTATAAGCTTGTGTTGTTCTTTTATATTGTTTAATCTGATTTCATTGTATTTATCTTTTAAACGAATTTGTTCAATTTCTAGCTGCCTTTGCATATCTTCATACCAAATATCTAACTCTTTTTGTTTTTCTAACAACACATGTAAGGTTTTCATTTGCTCTACAACTTCTGGTACCAAACTTCTATCTAAAACTGCTTCATTTTTGAATACAATAGAAGCGATCGAATCATTTTTATTTATTACATTTAATGTTTTTGCGTTTTCACCGATTGTTTTTGAATAATCATTTAAATTATCTTGTGTCGGCTTCAACTTTGGAGCAAATAATTTAAAGTCTACACTTTCAAGTGACATTGGCAAAAGATCCCTTGTTGTTTGAAAAGATTCTTCAACTAAAGAATTATGGTTCATATCAAATGAATTATGATTCAAATCAAATTTACCTTTATGTGCTTCGATACTGAATTTCTAATTAAATTAAAAACGTAACAATTATTAATTAAACATGAAACAAACAAAAAATATATATTTTAAATAAAGCAAAAAAATTTTTTATATACATCTATAGTAATAACATAATAATAATTACAACAAAAGTAAGAAAGAAATAACAAAATTATCACAAAAAAAATTTAAATTAAGACCTGAAGTTGTTGTTCAATCAATGCCACTTTTTCCATAAGGTTCATTATTTGTTCCTTCTTTTTGGCTTCAATTTCTTTTTCGACATTCACTGCTTTTAACCTCCAATTATTTATGTCATTTCTTTGATGGGAAGTAACTTGAATCTATGAGATTTTTATACTTTTTAATTACACCATAAAAATTAACAAAAAATTAACACAAAACAAATCTTTCAATGATAGTAGAGCAAAATTTTCGAGATCAACAAAGTAAAATTATTAGATCAATAACCTACTTTATACATTTGATTTTGTCATCATTTTTAGATAAATAACTTGTTAGTTAATCATCTTATAGTTCATAATATAATATATCAAAATATTTTAAAGTTTTACTTTAAAATATTTTGATATATCATATTTTTTTAGAAAAAATTTAATAAAAACTTTAAAGGGCCCATGTAAAATCATCAGAAAAACTAAAAAATTGTCACTACATGTTTTGTATTGTGCTAGTTTTATATATGTTGTAGGGTTTATGAAAATTTGACAGCTAGAACTTCTGATTTGTTACGGTTCTTGAGATATTTAGATTTCAATCTTGTATATGCTGACATTTTTTAAAGCATGCTTTTTTGTCATTAAATGGCAATATTTAATGAACAGAATGAAGTAACCACCTGAAATTTAGTACATTGGCAAGTATTTTTGGGTTTTTATGTCTAGAGAGAAAAGGGGAGGAGATTAGCAATGGGGTATTTTTCCAAATCCCCCTAAAATCAAAACTCATAAAGACAAGTGTCCAGAAAGAGGGAAGGGGGGAGAAAAAAAGGGTCAAGAGATATAGTATTTTCAAAGTATTGTTCCTTATAAAAATATCTTTTCATAACAAAATTACTAAGTCTAATATTTTTCTGATATTGTTATTAGGGTGCATCCAACGCCCCATACATTCAAAAATTGATCTGTCCCTATTCTTAAAACTTTCTATTGGTTCTCACAAGACACCCTGTTAAATTTTTTCAAAATTGAATAAGATTTAGGGGGGCTACCTCAAGTCTGAAACTTGCAACAAGACCCTAAACAGAAGGAAAAAAAGTTTTTCAAAAGTATATCATGTTGGGTCTCAAAAGAAGCTAAACTTTATAAAAATTTCAAAAATAGTTATCATTTTTTTGTTAAAAATACCTTGAAAATTTTTTTTGACAAAAACATGAAAAAAAAGGTTTTTTTTAATTTTTTGTTAAAAAATAATAATTTTTATACAATAAAACTTAGAATAATAATTCTTGTGTAAAATTTTGTTATTTTTGAAATTTTTATAAAGTTTCGCTTCTTTTGAGACCCAACATGACATACCTTTGAAAAACTTTTTTTCCTTCTGTTTAGGGTCTTGTTGCAAGTTTCAGACTTGAGGTGGCCCCCCTAAATCTTATTCAATTTTGAAAAAATTTAACAGGTTGTCTTGTGAGAACCAATAGAAAGTTTTAAGAATAGGGACAGATCAATTTTTGAATGTATGGGGCGTTGGATGCACCCTAATTGTTATACTAGTAAAAGCAAGTTTATTATGTTTAAAATTAAAAAAAAATTTTCCATGAGATTTTTTGGAGGCCTCATGGGGGAAAAACTAAAATAATAAATTTATTTATCAAAGCTATTTCTTTTTTTTTTTTTTTTGTAAAGGACAAATTTTTTTATTATTTTTAAAAAAACCTCATTAGGCTTTAACCCAAATGCAGAAATGATTTTTTGTCTTTTATAAACAAACCCTTTAATTTCTTAAAACAATTTTATTGTTTCTTTTTAAATATTTTTCAAGAAGAGAAACACATCAATTGTGCTAACATTGCAGGTGCACCATCAGTGCAAATATTGTCTAGTTTATCCCAGTTCAAATAAGTGTTTTATTTTTAAACACATATTTTCAATGCTTCAAAAATATCAGATCGAGTTGTTGAGGTTTGAAGCTGACAGAAACCAAGAAGTTCTTGGAGATCAAAGTTGTCATTGAAACACCTTATGTAAACTAATAATTGAGCATTCTCATTTTCAAATCAGAAATTTCATTATGACTATTGAAAAGTATTTTGAAGGTGATAAGGCAACAACGATTTGTTGATACATCATTAGCCATTTCTTTAATTCTTCTCATAACTGTATTTTGTAAAAGGGCAATATTTGGTATTTATTGCTTCATACATGAGTCTCTTGTGTTTTCAGCAAAAATTGATGGGCATTCTTTTACCATTTTACTATCTGAAAAACATTTTTTCTTTTGTACGAGAAGTGAAATTTAGAATGAAACAAGATGTATTTTAATGAACAATTTTCTGTATTTTGACAATGTATTTTGATGAACAAAGTTTGTTAAGATGCCAATTGGGCATTTTTATTTTACATATAAAATTTGTTCTCAGAGCAGATTTATAAGAATATTTAATGCTGAATTCATTGTGCAATGTTTAGAAATGTCTTTGCAGATTATATTTTTTCCATCAATAGTTTTCAAACAGATCACAAGTTTTATAGATTGAGTTTGGATAAACAAAAGTTGCTTTTCCCATTCAACTTTAAAAATGCATCAAATTACCTCATTTTTACATTTTCCTTAATGTGATGATGAAATTCTTTTACTCATTGCTAATTTATAGTGCAAACAGCAATTTAAACTTAAATAATATAATATTAAAATAGCATTAAAGAAAAAAAAATTAAAATTTTAGAAATAGCAAAAAAATATCCACTTCCGTCCAGCTAAAACTGAAACTTATACTAAATTTAAAAAATGTAAAGAATCGTTATATCGATCATTAAGTTTCATGTTACAACATTTGATAACAGTTTCATGTTACAACATTTGATAACAGTTTCATGTTACAACATTTGATAACAGTTTCATGTTACAACATTTGATAACAGTTTCATGTTACAACATTTGATAACAGTTTCATGTTACAACATTTGATAACAGTTTCATGTTACAACATTTGATAACAGTTTCATGTTACAACATTTGATAACAGTTTCATGTTACAACATTTGATAACAGTTTCATGTTACAACATTTGATAACAGTTTCATGTTACAACATTTGATAACAGTTTCATGTTACAACATTTGATAACAGTTTCATGTTACAACATTTGATAACAGTTTCATGTTACAACATTTGATAACAGTTTCATGTTACAACATTTGATAACAGTTTCATGTTACAACATTTGATAACAGTTTCATGTTACTGGATTATATTTCAAACAAACAAAAAGATTCAGTTATGTTTATGTTCATTATCATTACTTTACTGCTTTTATCAACAAAAGCTTTCAACAAGCAAAAGACAATATTTATTCTTTGTTCCTCTAATCCAATTTTATCAAACATAACTGATGAAAAGTCATCAACCAACAGAGCAAGGGAAGAAGGATGTTTAATAATTTCTATTCCCATTTTTGTTTTATCTTTTATATCTACTTTTGATTTGTTTTCAGTATTGTACCAAGTTGAAATTAGAATTTTAAAGGTTAGAACTGTTTTTGCAATACTTGCTTTTCTACAAATGACAAATCATCATCCAACAGAGCAAGAGTAATCATTGTTGAATCTAAATAACAATTATGTTTGTATAGAGATTTTAAAACTGCACCAACAACAGTTTAGCACAAAGGTTTATTGGTATTGGTCCATTCGGTGTATTGCTTTTGTATTATGAAAATAATAGTAGTAATAGCTCTAATAGTATCATTAGCCTGTAAATATCATTGGCATAAAAACAAGCTGTAAATTCACTTATTAGCATGATTTCTGTTTTAAGTTTATTTTTTGATTTACAAACTTAAGTTGGTCCAAAAGAAGTTGTAGCTTTAGGTACTACATTTCTTTTGATATGAACATATCACAATGAACTGCTACAGGTTTTCTCAGTTTTACTGAAGATGGAGAAAGGTATCTTGCAACAAGTCCTGCAAGCTCCTTTCCATTATTTCTGATAATATCTTTTTTTTCTTTTAATTTTGCAATCTATTCTTGACATAAATTCAAAGACTCTGGAGAAGATTTCTCAAACAAGTTTCCCTTTACTGCTTTCCAATCAAACTTTATCAGTTCTGTTTGATAAAGTTTATAGTTAAAACCAGGATTTAAAAAATTAAAAAAACAATTTTTTTTTTTAAATATAAGATTATCTGATCCTGTGGAATGTTCATCTGAAACTAAATTACAAAAATGAATCATTCTCAACTCACATACCTGATGCTTTCATGCAATAAGTAAAAGATAATTGTCCATATTGTTGGATATTCTGATTAAAGAACATTTCTTTAAACTATCGTTACTGAAAAAACATATTCTTCCTACTTTGGATTCAAGGTTGTAGTCTTTAAGAAGGCCCATTAAAGCATTGTACTGGTTTTCACCAGAAGATGTTGGTAAAAGAGGTACTCCAAGAATGTGTGTCACCACCAATATTTACAAGAACATCCAGTCTATAATTTTAATTGTTTTTCCTTTGTTTAGTTCAATTAATGTTTTGCTATCAAAATGCACTATGCGCAGATATGGAGATTCATTCATTATTTGTTGAACATCTTTTTTTGCTATCATGCATATATTATGATTAGCATGTTTCATTTTTCTAGCTGCTGTAGACTCGCTGCATTTAAAAGCATTCAGATCAACTCCTGATTGAGTTAAAACTGCACCAGTAACTTTGTGCAAAACACTTGGAGAAATATCACTGATTGTAAAAACACTTGGAGAAATATCACTGATTGTAAAAACACTTGGAGAAATATCACTGATTGTAAAAACACTTGGAGAAATATCACTTGTAGACATAAAACACTTGGAGAAATATCACTTGTAGACATAAAACACTTGGAGAAATGTCACTTGTAGACATAAAACACTTGGAAAAATATCACTTGTAGACATAAAACACTTGGAGAACTGATTGTAGACATAAAAACTACCATACCAGGAAAAATATCTATGGAAATTTCAGCAGTAACTTTTTGTTGAAAAAGTTTTCTTTTAAACCAATTACCAGAATCAAAGTCAGAATCACACAAGGTGTCCTCACTACACCTTTTCAAGATGTAATTGAGAACATGAAAGTTGTAATTAAGAAATCACAATAAGTAATTTAGAAAAAAAACATGTAATTTAGAAATCTTAATATGTAATTAAACAACAACAACAACAACAATATATTTCATGTTAGCAACATGTTACAATAAAACACAGGTCATTGCAAATGGTGATTCACTAATAAAGCGCAATGACCTAAATAAGATAAAAGGAAAAGAAAAAAAAGTAAATTTAAAAAAATAATATGAAATAAGTTGACCACATATCAAGAGTCAAGTATGTAAGTTAAAGTTGGATAAGTTAGCCACATAATAAAGTAGAGTTTTATTAATATTTATTTAGTACCAATAAAACAGACATTATATATTAAATATTAAACATTTACATTATATATTAAAAACATATAATAATTTTTTAGGTAGAAATGGTGGATTGACTTTAAGAGCTGATTCTTGAACCTAAGGATGGGATCTGATTTTAGAATCACAACATGTAATTAAGAAATTGCAATATGTAATTAGAAAACCAAAATTGTAATTAAGAAATTGTAATATATAAATGAGAATACATAATTTGTAACTGCGAGTTCACAGTATAAGTCCGAGTTCACAATAAAAGTTCAG
This sequence comes from Hydra vulgaris, assembly GCF_038396675.1. NCBI lineage: Eukaryota > Metazoa > Cnidaria > Hydrozoa > Anthoathecata > Hydridae > Hydra > Hydra vulgaris. The sequence continues at coordinate 13,693,737 of NC_088927.1, forward strand.
CACAATATAAATATAAGAACTGCAAGTTCACAATATAAGTTCACAATATAAGACAATGGTCATTATAAAAGATCTTCTTGGATATGCATTTTAATAAATTAATAATTTTAAATTTGTGCATTTGTGTTGGTGCATTTGTATGCATCAACAATAATAAGGGAATTGAAAGATCGTTTTGTTATTTATCAATACACAATGAATAGAAAGTCTGTTATTAAATTGAATCCATGTCAGCATTCATTTCACCAAATTATTTTATATCTACTTCTGAAACAACCAGAACCAACTTGTTTAATTTGTCGGCATTGAAGTACATACAACCAAACAAGTTGAAGGAAAACATTACGTTTTATCTTACCGAATGACAGAAGAAGAGTTTCTGAATATGTTGAGCAAAATGACGATTGGGTGACTCTGGCGCAAACTTTAGGTGTCAAATATAAGACAGCATACAAGTGGGTCTGCAGCAGAAATTTCAATTTCATTGGTAGAGGTGGTTTTAAACCAAAAAAATTAACTGATGATCAAATCGAAGAAACACTAACATGGATTAAAAGTGACTGTCAATTGACATTGTTGGCCATCAAAACAAGGATATTAAGACAATTTAATATTAGCATCAGTACAACAACCATTAATTACTTCAAAGGCAGACTATTTTCATTTAAAAACAGTGTACAAGGAGCCTACTAAAATGAATAGTAATGAAAACTAACAAAAAAGAGCTGAATATGTTAGGAACATCAACAAGCACATCACGAATGGTCACCAGATAGTTTGGTTGGATGAAATAAATTTTACCCTTTTTGCAGCTATATCAACAACAAATGTTGTCATGATAGAAACTTGCAGAGGATCATTTAAAGCAGATTCTTATAACTAGATGTTGGCTATGTTTAACCATTGGGTTACATCTGGGAATTGTTTAGAGGATTTGGTCGTCGTAACAGACAATGCTTCATGTCACGCTTGTTTGGAAAGGGTGTTTGAAAATTCACCAGCTAAGATATTATGATTAGGACCCTACAACCCAATGTTAAACCCAGCGGAAACAATTTGGTTAAAAAAAAAAATTAATGTTAAAAATACGATTTGCATTCCACCTGTATTGTGGTGCAGGGATTATGGAACAACAAATGCAGTATTTAGAAAGAATTGTTTCTGTGGCAAAATGGAATGATTATACATGTGCTGTAAAACATACAACCACGCATTATGCAACAATTTTAAATATGGAAGACGTACAAATTTGTGTTTAACTGATTATTGCGATGATTTTTAATGGCGTTGTTCAAATTCCATTTAAATTTTATATTTTTTTGTAAATAAATTATTTGTGTTTTATTTATTATTCATCTGAAATCTTAATTGAATTTTTCACAAAGATAAAAGAAAGTTCTAATTGACACATAATAGGATTTTTCCAGTTACCCCTAAACCTCAAATGTTTTTTTCATGAGTTTTTTTAATTTATTGGTATTATATTATTATTTCCAGTCCTAAATTATAAAGTATATTAAGACTACAAAATTCAAAACACAAAGAACTTAGTATTGTTTACACTTTCCTTAATTACAACTACCATGTTCTCAATTACATCTTCCAAGTTCTTATTTACAACTTTCATTTTCTCAATTACACCTTACTTTTCTTAATTACAACTTTCAAGTTCTCATTTAAATCTTGAAAAGGTGTAGTATCTTTACTAATCTCAAAATTTAAAGTAACCTCTAATTTGTTATATGGTTGTTACACATCTTTTATTTGCTGCTACATTCTGTTGCCTAAAAAAGTCAAAAAAATTTATTATATATAAATTTATTTGTATGAGAGATTGTGAGTGAACTTTATTGTTTTGTTGAGCTATTTTTATTTTAAACCTTTTTCCAATATTCAAATTGTTCAACTGTTATTTTTAAAAAGTCTCTAAGAGCATTATTTGCGTGAAGACAATGATTTTGCAACCGCTAATTGTAATTAAGCTACCTTGTAATTAATTCATCATTTATAAAGAAATTCTCATTAAAAGTTTTTTTATTTTTCTTAAACTGATCAGTCAAAATCTGTCAAAAATTTTTTTGAATTCTTTAGTTACTATAACTTTTTGTCTTATATTATATATAACTTACGTATAACTTATATATAACTTATATATAACTTATGTATAACTTATGTATAACTTATCTATTACTTATGTATAACATATATATAACTTATGTATAACTTATGTATAACTTATGTATAACTGTATAAACTGTATAATTTGGTGTCTGCAGAAGCTTTTGAAAAATGATAGAAATTGTATACACTTTCAGTCATTTTTTATTTTTCCAGTAGAGAGCTAGATTATTGAATGGAGTAAGATGGATTGTTTGATTCATTATCTAATTGAATAAAGTTTTCAGTTACAGAAGAGCTATTTTTCAAATTAGTGTTATTTAGTTTCTTTTACTGCCCTTGAACATTTGATTTTTGGTATCTTTGTCTGGTGTGAAATAATTTAGTTTAAAGGTTGGATCTAAAACTGTAGAATTGTTCAAGGTTCATTTATACAAATATGACATCCATTTGATGAGTTATGTAGAAAACAAGTTATAGATTTTTTAAAGTTCATCCATTTTAATCTTTAAATCTTCTTAAGTATAGGTTAGGTACATGTCCATTGAAATTATAAATAAAACAAATTGAAATATTTTGATGCCCTATTTTTACTCATTTCTAGTCTAGCTGTCTCAAAATATTTTAAAACTAAGATAAGGTGAAAATGATTTTCTTAACGAAAAAAAACCGCTCTTCATTTTCTAGCTTTACCTACAAAACCATTCATTCTTTTTAACTGTTTGAAAAGCTTATGCTGACACTTTGATTGGTATATATATGTGTAAGACCAGCTTTAATATTTTTAATTACTTAAGTAATTAAAAATATCAAAAGCATTTAAAAAAAATTTAATGGGGCATTTTGAAATATTGGGCCTCAAAATTGAGTCCAATAATTTAGCTGTTTTATTTTATCAACTGGAAAAACAACAGTAACATATTTCAAAAATTTATCACTTCTTTAAGAAATTACTAAAAAATATTTGTGAATAAAAAAAATTAACTGTAATTTAACAAGTTAGTTAAAAATGTAGAGGATATTTCAAGGTATTGAATTCATAAGTTACTTTAAAATTTTTGTTATTTTAAACTGCTGTTAAATTTGAATACTGTGAAACTGTCAGGGACCAGAAGGCCTAAAATTTAAGCAAGCTAAATTTTAAAAACATTTTTTTTCTCTACCTAAAATTTGTTTTTCTGCTTATTTTTCTCAAATTTTTCTTTCAAATAATATCTATTTTTTTAACTACACTCAGACACTCTGGCTCCTTAAACTTCATGGTCTCTTGGAACATGACTAGTGGGTAATTCTACAATAAATCACCCAGTCCATTGAACCATGTGTTTTCCTTTTTGTTTCAATTTTTGACACATTCCTATTTATAAAAAAAAAACATTGCACAAAATAAGCTAAAAATATTGAGCAGTTGATGAAATATGGCAACTTTAATGTTGACCTGATTCCTAAATTGACCCAGTTTTCATTAAGATCTTATTATTGAACAATTCAGTTTTTACTAAGAAAATTTAAAATATTTTCTTAATAAGATAAAGAATAAAAAGGGCAAAAATATGAAAATAAATATTTATAATTTTGGTGTACTTAAAATGCTGAATTACAAAGAGAACATGCATAAAAGATAATAAAACAACTAGTTTATATGAATAATATTTCAAAACGCCTGATTCAATTTTTTTTTTTTGCCTTTAATTTTTTTAGTTACTAATAATCTTACATCACTAAAATGTTTATGTTATGAATAGAATATAGTTATTGTATGGTCATTTTAAACCTTCTTGTGTTGTCAACCTTTTTACAATACCACCGATACCATCTCATGGTGTCTCTGTGGACATGGCAAAAAAGTTCCATTTACTTTTAAAACTAAACTTACTTGCTATTTGGCATAGATTATAAAAGCTTATACACTTTTTGTACTGTCCTAAACTAGAATCAGTGAATAAATGTAATATAGACAAATTGAAAAATTTTGTTTTTAACGCGGGTAAGATAAATTGAAATATTTTGTACACATAAGTTACATGGTGTGTAATGTTGGCTGATATAAAACATTAATAAATATGTTTTAATACACCCTCATCATCATTATAGTAAATAACTAATATATGATTAAAACACTGTTGGGTGTTCCAGTGATTGCTCTGTATTTTATCTTGGACTACAAAAGCATAATTTTGTGCAAAGTTGCCATTACTTATTATGCTTGATTGATTAAGTTAAGTTATGTTAACCTAATCAATCAAGTTATTTTTTACTTCCAATACCAACCAACTTAGTGGTGCCACTGTGAGAAGTTCAACAACAGTTCTTGTGTAAGAACAGAGAATTTTTTCTTTTATCAAGAATAAAATTTCATCAAAGTTTTAAGCCTTCTTTTTCATGCTATTTGTTTCATAGCACATTTTTGAGGGAACATAGAGGTGACTTTCAATTTTTTTAATTATGCTATATCCCATTTAACTATTTTGCACAACTTTTTGCTTTCCTTCTTTTTGAATGAGATTGTAGCAGAGATATATTACAATTCTAGAGATCTTTGCTGATCTCTTATCTTTTTACTTTAAATGATGATATAACAAAATCCTAATAATCCGCTCCGCTCCGCTTTTGAAGGGTCTTATCATCTGGCAATTTTTTGTTTACAAAGTTTGCAGAGTTTCTTCCCACAAGCAATATTCAAGCTACTTTTAATTGTGACTTGTAACTCTTTTATTGTAAATACATCAAGATTATCTAAAAACAATTGAGTTTTTAAAATCATATCTGCACATTAGTATAAACTTTATTTTGTTATGTTTTAGAAATAAAAAAAATTTATAAATTATATTTAATAATAAAATATTTAAATTTTATAAAATATAAATAGCTGTAAATTTACAGCTTTTTACTAGTGGTTTTCTTTGTATGTATATTGAATAGATCACACCAAACTTTCTCCCATTTAGGATTTATTTTAAATATCTTTCACATAACATTGTTAAGTTTGATATCTATGTGCGGTAGTGGTGTAGTGGTAGAGCACTTGCTTCATAAGCAAGAAGTTCCGAGATTGATCCCCATCATATCCCTGAAAGTACCACGCTCAACTTGTTCCTCTGCGCAGCCATTTTTTTTTGTTAAGGTTCATGTTTCGGAGTTAAAGAATTAAGAGAGAGGGTTATAACCACAATTAAGTAACATCCTCATCAGCAGTGTTGTAAAAAATACTTTCAAAAAAGTATTTAAAATACAAATACGAATACTGGATCAAAAAAGTAATTGAAATACAAATACAAAATACACTCAAGTGAAGGTATTTAAAATGTAAAATACAAAATACTCAAAATAAAAGTTTAAAAATACAAATATGAATACTGGATCAAAAAAGTAATTGAAATACAAATACAAAATACACTCAAGTGAAGGTATTTAAAATGTAAAATACAAAATACTCAAAATAAAAGTTTAAAAATACAAAATACTTTTGGAAAGCGAAAAATAAAAAAAAAGGCTATAGAAAGTGCTTTAAGGCAACTAAAGTTTAAAATGACAATAAAATCTAATCTAAATATTTGTTGGCTAAATGCTAATGAAGATGTGTATAAACCATCTTCAAGATATTGTAAACACTCGATAGTGACTGCCGACTGACTAGTTTGTATGCAGCTTGTTTTTGGTGATTCGAATTCAAAAAAATCATCAGTTCCAGATGTCAAAGCTTCATCAGCATCTACAGAACTTTCAGCTAAACTGATTTTTTGTGCCTCTCCTATGAAGTCTTTTTTAACCCAGTTTTTCTTTTCCTCTAGAACCCATTGCAGTTTCAAATGAGGATGAGATGCAGCTGCAATTGCATAGATTCTGGATGAACTATCGTATGCAAACAAATGTGGGAAACGCTGATCTATGTTTGAAATCAATCCTTCAATTAAACTTCCACTGTGGATAACTTTTGGAATAAGAACTACAAGTTTCTTTCGAAGTTACTGAACCGTTGGCATCAGGAATCCCAGAAAACAATTATTTTCTCCTTGCAGTTTGTCCAGAGCATCAGCAATAGGTTTCATATATTGCTTGTATTCTTCCAATACCTCTAACTCCACTAGTTTGAAATGACGCAATTTCAATGCATCCATGATTTGGGGGAGCTTTTCTTTTACCCCTGGCTCCAAAAGTCGACATATGGCATCATAAGTTGAATTCCATCAAGTCTCCCCTGGTGTCCTCAATGAAACTTTAGTTATATTCTCCACAGCATCCAATGCTTTTGTGCTTTGGCTGACACATGAGCACAGTTTTAAGCAATTAGCCATTGCTTCCCTGTACTGTTGTTTATATAAACCTCGTCCATTTTTTATCAATTTTGGAATGTCACTTGTGGCAAGCAGGTTCAGAGTATGACTAGCACATCTCATGTGCTTTGGTAAATATTTGTTGTTACTTGTTTGTTCTTGCTCATTTGTCAGAATGGTGCCAACATCAACCATCTCCACATGTATCTTCTTCATCTGATAAACTTTGTGGTTCTGATTCTACTGATATCACATTTTCACTATTAACAAAATCGCTATCATCTTGGCATTTATTAAATGCTTTGACAAAATTTGAACCATTGTCAGTCACAGTGAAAGCTATATTAAAAAGTTGCTCTGCAGTTGCGTCAAACATATGACTTCCTTTAAAACGTTTCCAGGCAAGCGCAACAGATATTCAAGATAAATCTACTCTGATCCAGTGAGCCGTAACTCCCATATAGCTCCTTTTTAAACAGCTCCATATGTCTGCTATAGTACATATAGAAACAGACTTCTGAATATGATCTCTAATTGTTTTTAATATAATTTCAAATTTACTGTCTAGTTTTTTTCTAAGAGTTGGACAAGACATAACTGTGAATGAGGGAGAAAGACCGGTGACTAAATCTTTGAACGATTGTTTTTCAACTGTTATTAGTGATTGAAATTCACTTATAATGTAGTTGATAATTAAATCATTTACTTTTTCTTGTGGAAGAACTTCAGACCTTACTGTTGATTGTTTTTTATTTGTGGTTAAACTTAATGATAGTTGACCACCAATTCTACTACAAAATGTCTTTGCAGGGACACCTTTCTTGGACAAACCAGTATCATTCGGACCTCTTTTTCTTACATTTATAGACATTTCTTTCTTGTATGCATTGTAGCTGCTTACTGAGCTAGGATGAACAGCCTAAAAAAAAGATTAAAAAATCAAATGAAATAAATTATTTTTACTAGTGTTACTGCAGTTACAGATCGTGACCTTAGAATAATAGAGTTCTATCTCCATTTTGTAATTTTGTGAGAATTTAACGATCGATTTTTAATGATTTGACTTTTTTACAGCTGTTATTATTTATAATGATAAAATATGTTTTTATGTTTTAAAATGATTCTCATAATTTTTAAAATTATTTATTTTTAGTATTAATTGTTAATTTGAATTTCATTAAATAAAGTTGAAAATAACAAAAACAAATAATTTTAGGAAGTATATAAATAAAAATATAAAGATTAATATGTTAAAGTTAATAAATACCAGAATATTATAATAATGAATCGAAAGCCAAATTCAATCAACAGTAAAAATAGGAGATAGAACTCTATCATTTTTACGTCACAATATGCTATTTGTTTGTGTACTAATCTATATTACTTAATAAAGAATAAATGCGTGCTTTAAGCAATCAATTTAAAAAAATAAATTTTTAATTTTCTAATTTAACAATATCGATTTTTAATCTTAATAATTCAAGAAAATATAACAAATTTTCTTCAATTCTTTCAAAATTACAAAAGGGAGACAAAATCTTATTATTCTAACATCACAATATATTACTCAATAATCACTTCTTTTTTTTTTCATGTTTTTAAAAGATAAAAAGTTGCTTATAACATGTAATAATTTTTCCCTTTCATGTATATATAAAAGGTAAAAATTATTTTTATAATAGAAATTACACAAAAGTAATAAGAAGAATAAGATATTGCAATTGCACAAAATAAAAAATGTTAAATTAACAAAAGAAAGGAAATAAAACATTTTATCCATGTCTTTTTTTTACTTACTTGCATTTGAAATATAATTAAATAGTTAATAATGTTAACTTACTTTATATATATATTTCATTGATTTAGTATAATAAATTTAACTTATTATACTAAATCAATGAAAATTAGATATTTTGCTTTAATTTTTCAATGATTTCTGTTGCTATATAACATATAACAATGTTATATAACTTATTCTTATTAGCCTATTCATAAAAAATGTTCAATTGTAGTATTAAAATAATTATGTAAAGTACATCTGTTATGTTAATTTAAATATTTTAGCATTTAATCTAGTACAGCAATATTAATAGTGGTAATAATAATTACAACAATAGTAGATATACAAGTAACTACCTTTAGATGCTTTAGACACAGGTTTGACGTTGTTTGACACAGGTTTTAGACACAGGTTTTAGACACAGGTTTAGACACAGGTTAGACACAGGCTTTAGACACAGGTTTGACGTTGAAATAACTTTAGACACAGGTTTGAAGTTGAGTCAATTTGTGCTGATAAGAATTTTTTTGAACAGCTTTTACACCTAGCCAACACCTTTTTTTCATCAACAAATTTGGTTATTTCAAAATAACACCCATCTAGGATTGAAGGAAGACCTGGTGTTCTTGATTTTAAACTTATGATTCCAGGGTCAGATGGCTGAATCTCACTAGAATCTGAATTTGTATTATTATCTTCTGACTCTATTTTTTAAAATATATTATCAATAAAATCAAAAAATAAAATCAGCTAAAATCAGCCTAAAATCTGACTGTTCGTAAGTGCTCCAAAAACGCTTATTCGTCTAATTTTTTTCCTCGAACATCAGTTCTTTGGAACTCGCTTTCCTGATTCATATAATTTAAATCTTTTAAGTCCTCTGTCAATCATTATTTTGCTCTACAATCTTCATCTTTCCTCTTTCAGTAACTTCCAACTTTAATTAGTGGCTGCTTGCAGCCTTGTTGGAAGCAAAGATGTTTAAAAAAAAAAAATGTATTAATTATACTCACAGTTTTTCCTTTCATAAGCCCAAATGAACAAACATGTAATACAGCAGCATCTTGATTCAGCATATTAAAACTTTCCATAACTATGGCTAACCCAAAAAAATTTTAAAAAATTAGTTAGAGTCATAAATATAATCATACATAGTGTGACCATTGTATAAGTTTTTACATATGAGAGCGCAACCAAAAATAAAATTTTTAATTGTACTGACTAAGTAAAACATTATAAATGGTCACCCAAATCATATATATTATTAAAATACTATTCATATCTCATAACCTAAATATCATAAAGCCTATAACAATCATAGTAATAACATTATTACTGAATTTTCAATAATTTATTGAAAATTTGAAATTTTTATAAAAACATGATTAAAATTTTTAAATACCATAAATGAAATAAGTTGAAAATCAGTTTCAATATTAAAAGAATAGTTTCAGTAAAAAAGACTATATGATGTATATAATATGTAATAAATCTGTAAAACCAAAATGAAGACCAAATTTTTTGATCTTAGGAAATGCTTGGTTAATATTAACAGTTAACTAACTTAAGAGGTGCAGAATAACATATGTATGTCATAAATGATATTTAACACAAAAATAACAACAATTTATTAATAACACAGGCTAATAATAATAAATAACAATGTAAAAGCTTTTTAAACCAACTCTATTTAAAACAATTGTTTATTTTTGTAATTTAAAACAAGTGTTTACATTTGTAAACACTTTGTTGTCATACAAACAAATCATACTTTACGCAGCTTTGAGTGCTGAAACCATATATAACCAAAATTTTTATAATTTTTTTTTAATTGCCCAGAATTTTTATACAATATGAAATTATATATTTTGAAATGAGAAAAACTTGACACATAAAAGTTATAGCTTGTTAAGTTGCAATTTTTATATTAGTTAATATTATATTACGATAATACGCAAGTTTTAGATATGATTTAATAAATCTTCTTCTGTGCAAACTATCTTTTATTATGTATCTTTTATTACTTTTGATATTTTCCAATACACGTTATTATTTCTCAATTTAATTTATGTTGTGATGAAACCACTCCCCTTAACTTTCTCATACATTACTTAAGTTTTTAGATTGTTTTAACAAATTGTTTAATCAAGCCCAACTTAATATGTAGTGGTAATAAAAGTATATTGTATAGATCTACTAAAATATTATACAATAGGTACTTTTTTTGCCTGGTGTCAATAAATTTCTTATGAGCTATTATTTTTTGGACTAATTCTGATCTTATGTTCTGCTATTCTCTCTCATACAAAAAGCACTAAAAATTTGTAAATTCTTTTGGTTAACTTGGTTACTATTTTAAAATCTCTACATAGCACCTAATTGTGAACTGTATACTAAATTTTAAAATCTAGTTAAGATTTAAGATCATAAGTTTACTTTATATAAACTGATGTGCAATAGACAATTAATCATAAGTATTTTGATTGTGTAACAGAACACCTTAAAAACTAGTTTTTGATAAGTTTCCAATTTTTTGATAAGTCATATTTTTCTCTCTTATATTCAACAAAAAGGGTTTAGAGAGATTCAAAAAATTAATACTTTAATTTTGTTAAATCAAATTTTTACAAAGACGATTAAATAAAATTAAAGTATTAATGAGAAACACATAAACTAAAAACTGCAAAGCAAGGTTATATTAACTGAAAGAAAACAAACAACTGCGCCATTTATCAAGGAAACCAACCTAATATTAAACAATTTTATTGCTAACCTGAAAAACTTAAAATTTATTGTCACCATTTTAACATTAGAACTTATTGGTTAACTAATAATTTAATAGACTTACAGATTGAAAAAATATTTTTCTTTTATTTTGAGCAATATTTTTTTCAGATTAAAATATGAGAAATTAGTGAATAACATCATTTTCATCACTATTTCTGGAATCAGCACATTATACAAGAAAAATTAGGCAAAACTGTTAAAGCTTTTTTTCATTGATAATCTATTTAATGTATTTAAAGATAAATTGATAATAGTTGTCAAATTTAATAACTATCATCAATTAACATTACAAGTAATATCAATTTTCACATCCATTGAAAGTGTGAAATTCACAACATTGAAAAAAGTGCAAAATTTTAATATATTTAACAAAAACAACATTAGCTTGACTATGATTCTATTTGCACCAACTACATGTTTAATCTGATTTCGTTTTTGTCTAATTTGATATCTTAAAAAAGCAAGAACTCAGCAAGTAGTTTCTTTTTTTCTACCTTCTAAATATATCAATGAAAATAATCTTAACAGTGCAATAAATTTTTTAACACGATTATATTCAATTATTATTATAATATATTTTTAATACAATTTTTATCACAAATAATTTAAACATAAATTTAGCTTTCCAAGAAAATAAAAACATGTTTTGTTTATAACAAAAAACTTCAAACAAAGCTTTTGTTTGAAGTTGGAGTGCGGCGCCAAATGTCTACAGTTGGTAAATTTCGCAAACAATACTTTTTTTTTTTTCTTTTTTGTGGTATCATCGTTTCCAAAACGATTTTTTATTCAAAACTATGGTTGCTGCTTTAGGTGGTGTTGTAAACCATAATAAAATAGTAAAACCATAATAATAGTATTGTTGTAAACCATAATTAAAAAAGTCTTTCATGTTTATTTTGGCTTTTATCAAATATAAGAAAAAGGCTATACAAGAACTACAAACATCTATCGTATATAAATAGCGTAACTAATAACCGTATGTATTATATATAAATAGCGTGTATGTATTATATTATATATAAATATTATATATAAATATTATATATTATATAAATGTATTATATTATATATAAATAGATTATATATAAATAGCGTTACTAATAACTGTAATATTCAGAAGACGGGAAGTGACGTCATTAATATTATATTGCATTATTACTTAAATTATAACAGGTGGTTTAAGGCTCATCGGAGAGATAGATAAATTTTTTAATCAAGAAAAAGTATTGTGTCGGTTATTACGTTAAAAACATTGAATTTTTTAGGTACTTGATGTAGCTACTAGAAAAAAATTAAGTAAAATAAAGATACACTTGGATCAGTGACCTTCCTATTTTGATTAAAACAAATTTCTTTATGTTTGTTGATCCTAATACTGGAGCAATAATAAATCACGTTGAGTCTTTTTGTTGTGAGATGAAACGAGCGGTAAAGTATGTTTTTGATCACAGGGTGATTTAAAACGATTTTTTAAAGCAAACTTCGCAGTATTAAAGAATAAGTATGCAATAAGATGTTGAAATGCTTGCTGTGGTTAACATTCTCTCAGAATTAGATTTTTAGCAACAAATACCGATTTCAGTTCTCTCGTTTTTTTGCTGACTAGTTAACCCTTATAATAGAAAGGTTCTTTAGTAAAATGCCATTAGTTATAAGTTGCTAGTGTTTTTTGTTGCTCGTGTTTCATTAAAATATTTAGTAACATTTGCAATATAATATTAACTTGTTGCATGAACAAATATAAAAAAAAAATTTTCAGAGATGTATTATCATCTTTTTAAAACTTTCACTCTCAAGTCCTAAATCCAATCCTTAAATTACAAAGGTAGGGGGTGGGAATAATTTTTTTATGTTACAATATAAGTATTTTTTATAAAAAATTTCAGTTTATAAATCTAGACTAATATTTTTTCACAAATTTGATAACATTTGTAAAATAAACAGTAATTTTTTTTTAATTTATTAAAAACACTAAATCTCAGAACTTTAACACCATTTAAGTTGAGTCTTTGTAACTGAACTTCAAAATTTTAACTCTGTCCCAAAATGTCACAAATTTTGAAAGTTTTTTCTTTTTTCGTCCTAAAATTTAAAAAGACTTTTTTGAATAAATGTTAATTTTAAACAATAATAGATTTATAGTAATGTTTTTTATGTGTGTACTTAGAAATGTGTGTATTAGAACGTTATCTGTAATTATCTATCCTCTATATCTATTGAATATATAATTATCAATAATTGTCAGTTTTATTGTTGTTTCTATGTCAGTCTATAAAATACAAAAAGTTGTAAAATTTCTTAGATTATTTTGTTAAATTATAGTTCAACTGTTTATTTATATTTATAAGATATCTAAGAGAAAAACAAAATATAATGAACTGTGTGAATCTGAGTTTAACTGATAGTTGAGTTTAATCACCAGGACAAAATAAGATATATACTAAAAAAAGATAAAATACTTGAATTAAAAGCTTCAAAGATTAGTTACACTGTTGAGAAAGAAATTTTAAAAGTTAAAATCATTTATAATTTAGACTATCGAGTCTAACTATTCTTTTGCCTCAACCAATGGAGATAGTAAAATGTTTTGGCAATTTTTGACATAAAATGTCAAAAATTGCTAAAAAGGATACAGACAAAGTGAAACAAAGTCTAAATACACCGTTTATAACGGCATCTTTCCATATTAAAAACATTGTTATCGGAAAACTTAAACGATACTATTTTTACATTTAAATTTGATGAATGTACAACTCAACAAATTAATAAACAGTATGATGTTTATATATAATATTGATGTAAAAAGCACAAGTGCATTAAAATTGCATACTGTGAAACTGTCATGGTAGACCGTTATACAGCTGAAAAGTCGTTATAACATTTCCTAGAGCTTGTAGAGAAAGTTAACAAACTTGACATAAAGTTTATGCTCCATATTGATATGGATGGTCCTAATGTTAATATTAAGTTTGAAAAGCTTTTAAAGTCGTCATAGAAAATGAAAAGTTTAAATACAAACATTATATCAATAGGCACATGCCCCTTGCATATAGCTCATAAATTATTTAGAGCAGGAGTTAATGTTTTAAACATTGACTCATTTGCAACTAATGTTAACTTTTTCTTTAAACATTCGGCTGTAAGGAGATCGGACAAATAGAAGATCTAACAGAAATTATTTCACACTTTATTCAAAGACATTCTTTTACAAGATGGGTGACACTCAGAAGAATATGTTCTTAGATTTTAGAACAGCACAAAAATCTTTGTGAATACTTTATAAAATTTCTTCCTACAACTACATCTTTTAAATCAAATTTCTTTTATTATTTCTTTTATTACTTTCATAGCAAATGAATTTGAAATATTTTTAAAAACATTTCAATCAATTAAACTAAGAATTCACCTGATCTACTCTGAGTGCGTGTGTGTGCGCGTGTGCGCGCGCGCGTATATATATATATATATATATATATATATATAAATATATATATATATATATATATATATATATATATATATATATATATATATATATATATATATATATATATATATATATATAAACGTTGGTAATTAAAAATTGAAAGAACTTGTAAAATAGCACAACAGTGCAGTGTTCAATAACCAACAGTCGAGATACTGTATCAATTTTTTTGTCAAATATAATGCATAAAATTAAATACATATATATTTAGAAATATTTGCTTTTTGCTAGATACTTTTTAACCAACAATGTTATTCACTGTTTTAGTATAAGCACAAATTGAGGTATTTGAAAACCGAACTCCTTTTTTTATTTTTTATATTTTCCGCTACTAACGGGTGATAACTATTTACTAACGGGTGATAACTATTTACTAACGGGTGATAACTATTTACTAACGGGTGATAACTATTTACTAACGGGTGATAACTAAAAAATGAGAATTCTGACCCTCTGCAATCAAATCGCATAAGTCAAAAAAAAGAAAAATACTTCTATGCGAAACTATACTCTCTCTATTTACAAACTTATAATATGTTTTGTTTTGCATCAGTTAATTCAGTTGTGTTTAAAATACCGTCAAAACAAGATGTACTACGCAAGCGCATTGTAAAGTTCTATCAAATGCACGAAAAACTTGGAAAAAAGTTTACTGTGAATCATTTTAAAACCAAAAATGTTTCAGTTTCAACTATTTACCGTTTTTTGGCATCCTTACCAACCAATCGTAAAAATGGTAGTGGAAGACCGGGTAAAATAATAAACAAGAAGGGGCTTCGTTTGCTTCACGTTGCTTTCAAAAACAATGATTTAATAAATCAACGAGATGCTGCAAAAAAGTTCAAGCGTACGCAGCCTTATATCTGCAAATCGTCGAAAAAACAAGGAATAGCCTGCCGAGAAAAAAAAGGCACCAGAATACACTAAGCAACAAATATCAACCGTGAAATCTCAATGCCGTTGGATGACCCGAAATTACTTTGGAAAATGTTTTGTTTTGGATGACGAAAGTTACTTCCCCTCTCCAAAGCGCAAGTTCTAGGAAATGCTCGATATTATGCAGATAAAAGTTCTATAACACCTACAAAAGTAAAATACAAATGTAAACACAAGCTTGAGCAGAAAGCGATGCTGTACATTGCCATATCTGAGAGGGGAATTTCCAAGCCATTGTTTAAGCCAAGTGGTTTGGCTATTAATCAAGAAGTATACCAAAATCAATGTTTGAAGAAAACATTAATTCCATTTCTTCAAAAATATCATTCAGATGGCAGTTACTTGGTTTGGCCGGATAGAGCATCATTGCATTATGCCAAAAAAACACAAGTCTTTTTGGAAAGCCAAAACATCCCATATGTACCAAAAAACCGCAATCCGACAAATTTGCCTCAGTGTCGCCTAATTAAAGATTTCTTTGGATATTTGAGTTCGTTAGTATACAAAAGCAACTGGAGAGCTAAGGACTGCAAACAATTGATTACCCAAATCAAAAGATGCATTCTTCAAATCGATATAAATGCTATACAATGCTCCTGTTCCATTATCATGACAAAAAATGTCGAACTGCTGATGATGGACCATATTTGAATGTTAAATAGCTTTTTCTTAAAGATAAGTGATGTACCTTTTTATTATAGCCCGATATGAAAATTCTCATTTTTTAGTTTTCACCCGTTATATTTATACTTTACCCTACTTTACTACGTAAAGCAGCGTAAAGTATACTAACGTACTTACAAACATTATTACTCTAAATAAATGATAACTAACTTAAATAAATAAATGATAACTTAACTAAAAAAATAATGATTCATTTATTTTTTGTTTTGTTTTTAGTTCTATACACAAACGGCTCCTCCATAATTTACGCTACGATTAATTTATTTAATAAATTATGGAAACTTATTCAATAAAAAAGAAATTTATTTAATAAATAGAAGGTTCAATTGAACTGTCTAGTTAAACTGCGGCTTAATTGCACACAGGAAACTTCCCTCAGCGAGGAAACTATTTTATATTGCCTAATAACTAAATTTACGGTTGCGTAATTTATGGACGATCTCATAGGGGTTTATTGTATTCAGAACTATAAGTAAATCCTGAAATGAATTTATAATAACAAAGCGAAAAATAGAAAAAAAAAAGATTTTAGTGTTTTGATTTTTAGTATTATTAAAAAATAAGAGTGATTTGACATTGTTTTATCAATCTGAAAATAATTTGTTTTTTACTTCCTATATATTAAAAAAAAATGTAAATAAATAAATTTAAACAACCTCATTTTTTACGCCGCGTCTTATAATTTTCTTGGATAACCAAAACAAGTATTCAAGTCTATAACTCCTTTAGGTAAAAAAAACAAAAACTACTAAACTTCAGTTGTTCACACACATAGCATGTTAAATATTTTAAAATTATATTGCTTATAGCAATGTGTTTTAAAAAGTTCTTCTATGTTTTGCCCGTTTTTAAACGGGTAACAACAAAAAATACTTTCACGTTTTATGTTACAAAAAATAAGGGCGTGACAAAAGCATTAGTGTTATATTAATATTAACTTGTGTCGTTAAAAGACTTTCTCTCAACCAGTATGAACGAGAAACTTGAGAATTTGAAAACAGATTTTTTTTCAGTAATTTCACCATCTCATGATAAACTTTAGTGTCACTAAATTAAAAAAAAAATTTAATTTAAATCTAATAAACAAAACAGTATTTTTACTCTTTTATCTAAATCACAATTTCACTGTATTTTTTCACAATTTCACTGTATTTTTTCACAATTTCACTGTATTTTTCACAATTTCACTGTATTTTTTCACTTTTACACATTTTTTACAAAAGAATTTAAAATAAAATATTGAAATAAATTTTAAAACAAATGCAATGATATTATAATCGACATAATTTATAAAACTGTAAACTTATTTACGACTCAGATCAGCTCAAGATTAGTATTCTATTGGTAACATCTAATCCAGATTTGCTACTTATAGGATTCGCTTTTCTAAGCAAAAGCAATGAAAAATTAAGTGAAACCTAATATGCCTTAGGGCTCTTGGTTGAGCAAAAGTTAATGAAACTGGTGGCTAAAAATATTTAACACAAAAAATCATCATAAACACCAAATTGTTACTGTCTATCTTTGATAAATATTCGTGATCTTCCAAATAATTCATCCATAAAATCTTTCCTTTTGCAAAATTCACCAGGTCTACTGAACTTTTATGAAACTTATTTAAATTCGGCTGTTTTAACTTTGAATCTTAGTGTAGATGGCAAATATCCTTAGCTTCATAAAGACCAATAGTCTCAGGTTGAGCCTGGGCATATGAACTTACCCATTTGTCGTAAAAAAAGGTTTAAATCCGCTGACAATTCTTTTTTTTAATTTTACGTGTTTTCATTTAGCACTTCTTCACTCAATCATCTCTTTGCTCTTTATCGTTCTCCTTCTCAAGACTGCACTTTTTGACGTTATTTCTGATCAAAATGACCTAGCCCTTATCCCTAAGCCAATATTATTGTTATTGTTGACATTATTATCATCACACTTGGCTTGGTTCTAATACCAATGACACTGCTGGTTCTAAAGCTAAAGGTTTATTGTCTTTTTCATTTCTAACTCAGATAGTTAACTTTTCATCTCGTTTTCTAAAACTATAATCACTCACTTTTCTTTATTTGCGTCTTGTCATACTTGTGCATTGTGTCCTTGTTCTTGCTTGGCGGTTCACACAATTCTAAAATCTCACTAAAACCTTTTTTGTACTTCTGCTACATGATTCCCCCTAACATCACATTTTTATCAATAGCTTATGGCTGGCTGGGATTCCTTTTATAATTTTCTTTATGATGGACCTCGACCTGATTTCATGTGTCTCTCCAATAAAAATTCCTATGTATCCTGAATCCAGACAGGCATAGTAGCATTTATCACTTTTCATTAGCTTTATGTTAAACCTCGCTTGTCATCCATAATATTTCTCCTTCTTGTGCAACTGCTATTTCTAGCAGTAATCTTTTTTTTTTTTTCACAAGAACAACTCTCTTCACAAGAACAACTCTCTTCACAAGAACAACTCTCTTCACAAGAACAACTCTCTTCACAAGAACAACTCTTTTCACAAGAACTACTCTATTGAGAATAAATGCAATTTTATCATTTCAAGAAATCAATCCAAAAAGTATTTTCTAGCACTATGTTCCATAATTTTTCTCAGAATACTAAATTTTTTCTTTTCTCAGAATCTCAAAATTTTGATCATTTTATCTCAAAATTCAGATCAAAATTAAGATCTGAAAATCTTAAACAATGAAATTAAAAAAAAATTTAAGTCAAAAATTCCATCTTTTATACATGGATTTGATTTTATTACTTCTCCGAAGGATAAGGTACTTGCAAAAATCTTTTCTACTGATTCATCTCTTGATATTCATCTATCTAATACGACACTCTTTCTGTAATTCCAAAGAAACAGGTTAACCCATTGTTAGACATCTAAATCAATCGTTTAATAAGCTACTTTGAACTTAAACTCTTCTAAAACAAGTGGTTGTAGAAGAGTTAATCTGTTGTACGTTGTAGAAGTGATAGTCTTACCTCTAAGGTGGCTCTATTTGCTTTAATAAGGTCATCATTTTTTGATTGCTTAGATCAGGCAGCTAATTTTAAACATGATTTTTCTTCTATAACAGCAGTGACTGGTGAATTTTAACAGAAACATAACTCAGTACCCCTAACAGTTATTGAAATAATTGTTGTATCTTTACTGATGCATGGCAACACTACTTTCAAAACTAACCTTTAAGAGAAACCATCCATTGCAAAGTTAAAATCTATTGTCTCTCTTTATTGTACTTGCCATCTCTTTCTACTGATTCCATTCTCGACTTAAATCTTCTATTTAATCTTGTATGATACACTGTTTTAACTTTTGGGCTGGTTTTTCTAACTAACGATTTACTTTTTTAAATCAATCCAAAAAGTATTTTCTGACACTATGTCCCATTATTTTTCTCAGAATATTAAACATTGTACTTTATCTCAAAATTTCGATTGTTTCACAGTTTAAAACAAATTGGTAATGTAGGTAGTTTAAGTTGCCTTCTTTTCTGCTAATACTACCATGGTCAAAATTGGATCCTTTTTTTTTTTTTTTTTTTATAATTCACCTCCCCAAAGCCGAGAAGGCCACTACAGATGAGGAAGCTACTTGTGGTTATCACCCTCTCTCAACTTTATAACTCCGAAACACGAACCTTGACGAACAAGGCCGCTGCGCGGAGAAACAAGTTGAGCGTGGTACTACCAGGGACGTGGTGGGAATCGAACTCGGAACCTCTCGCTTATGAAGGGAGCGCTCTACCACTACACCACTACCACATGGTAGTGGTGTATTTACTACAACTGTTTCATCATGATTATAATGCACAACGATCTCTGTCCATAGTTTTAGTATAATTTTCCATAATTCTAATAAAATGTGAATCAAACAAATTATTTTCACATTAAGCAGATTATCATGGACATAATCTTTCCTTATAATATAGCATGTAATATAAAACTAAGCAATTTTTATTTTAAGATTAGCTAAAGTTTTTTTACAAAACACTTTTAAACAATGTTTTTTTAAAATGAAAATGAACATAATTTGACAGTAAAAAAATTACAGACTTTCTTAACCATCATTTTTCTATAACTCAACAAATTAACAAGAATCTGTAGATTCTTTAAATTTCTAAATTTTTTTTGGGTACTTATGAACCTTATTTAGACTTAAATTTAAATCTTTATCGACCCAAACCCAAATAAATTTGAGTTTTTATTAGAAACCTCATAAATTGGATCATCATAGTGATACTTTAATTACTGCTTTTGGACTAAAATCTGTAAACCTTATATAGTTTATTGTTTATTATTTTGTTAGTTTAAATATATGAACTTGTAAAACAGTTTGTTTAAGAAGAAAATAAAATAAAAACCTAACACTTTTTATTTTTTTACATCTTTTTCCTATTTTTTGTATGCCTTTAATAAAACAAATAACAAAAAAGTAACAATAAACTTGTTAGTAATGTGTTAACAATGAACTTGTTAGTAATGTGTTAACAATGAACTTGTTAGTAATGTATGAACAATGAACTTGATAGTGACATGTTAACAATGAACTTGTTTGTGACGTGTAAACAATAAACTTATTAGTGACGTGTTAACAATGAACTGTTAGTGATGTGTTAACAATGAACTTGTTAGAGACGTGTTAACAATAAACTCGTTAGTGACGTGTTAACAATGAACTTGAACTTGTAAGAATTAACATGTTAATAACAAGTTTGTTAACAACAACTTTGTTAGTGACATGTTAACAATGAACTTGTTGGTGAAGTGTTAACAATGAACTTGTTAGTGATGTGTTAATTTTAGGGTAACTGTCTTTTAAACAAACAAAAAAAATAAATAAAAAATTAAGCAATTAGGAATATTTATCAATATTAAAGATATGAAAAAAATTAAAACAATTTTAAAGCAATTTCTTTCTTTTTTAAAGCACTGTTTTTTTTACAATTAATTAAAAAAGACACAAGTCTTTTTTAATAAACTGTAACTTTTTTAATAAACTGTGTTTTTTATTAAAAAAGACATGTCTTTTTTAACAAACTTTAAGAAGAAAAAAAAGTGGCTTATAAAAATAAGACATGGCTTTAACCATTTTTTACTTACCTTAACTAGATTAGCAACAAGATTACTATTTTTTGTCATCATGGTTTTTGTAGGAGTGCTTCTGTAAAATAAAAACAGATATTTAAAGGTTTGCACAGCTTTACTTTTCTTATTCATCTTCACTATATATGTTTTAAGTGTTTAAAGTCATAAATTAAAGCCTTGAATATTTTAGACTAGAACAAATAAAAAATCTATGTTTTGAAAATTGTAAGAAATAAAAATTTTATTCTGAATAAAATCTGTAACAATATAGCAATTGTACAACAAATGAATCTTAAATAAATGAATTAAAACCTTGGAGTATCTGTTATTGGTGTATTTATAAAGCTTTGAGATTTTCCATTTTTTGGGTGGTCTTGTACAAAATTTCTGCAACTTGCCAGCTTAGATTCCAAAGCCTATCAATATTTCATAAGATAATTATGCATATGAAATTAAAAAAAAAATTGGGGCTAATAAAAACCCTATTTAAGGGTTGCAACATTAAACTCACTTTAAAAATAATTGTTGTAACACAAATTATGTACTTGTATGATGCGCTTTCTAATTTTAATTGACCTAACTATCCTAAGGTTACCCTAGCTTAACTATTGTAAGGTTTTAGAAATCTTAGTACCTGTCAAATTCATCTGCATATTTTAATTAAGTAACAACTTCATCAGTAATCTGTGATTAATGGTTATGTACCTAACTAGAACCTAATAATGAAATTAAGAGTCCAGCTTTTTGATTTCTCTTTGTATGTTTTAACTGTATTTCTTTTTTTAAATATAAGGGTCATTTATTTTCAACTCAAACACTTTATTGAAAGTGTTTGTGTGCAAGATAAAAAAGATGTCTGAAAATGGAAGAATTAAACTCATAAACCTTTCATGATAAATGTTGTAAAATTATGGAAAAGCTGGTGACTTAATTGAAACAAAACTATATTGTAAACCCAAAAAAGTTCCGTTCTTTTATTTAAACATAGCAATAGTTAAAAACAAATGAATAAAAGTAAGTAATTGTTAATAAATATGCAAATGAACATTGTTTGAAAAAACTGTTATTAAGTTTAGTTTATTGAAAATAATCAATAACTGAACAAACAGATTCTAAAAGGCAAACAGCCAATGAGTAGTCAAAGGTGAGTTACATTCATTTTTATGCTCTACAGAGAAGATACTTCCATTTTCCCAAATAAAAAATGTATGGAAAGTTCAAAACTACTCAAGTGTTTCTAGATTAGAAAAGTTCAAGACCATAATAGAGCATAAGATAGTTAAACTCTTGAAAATTAAAAAACTTTGAGTACAATCCTTCTTATCTTCAGTCTTTATTGCTAAGTAATTCAAAATTGGTTTTAGTCTTTTGACAACACTGATTACACTCCATCATGCATGCTTTCTTAATACTACAATGTAAAATTTTTATAAATTTCATGCAAGAGAAACTTTTATTTTAACAGAAATGGCCTGAAAATAGTTGGGAAGGCTGGTATTTATTTATATACATTTAATAAATATACATTTTAACCTAATATATATATATATATATATATCTAATATATATATATATATATATATATATATATATATATATATATATATATATATATATATATATATTTTTGTCAGATCAGGTTATCCTGCTACTGGTAACATGTAACCCAGTACAATCTGCTTCATGTCCTGCTGCCTTGTAGGATACGCCTTTTTAGGCAAAGGCTAGGAGATGCCAACTCCGATATAAAACACCCCCTGCCTTGGGGCTCTTGGTTGAGTAAAGGCTAGAGATGGTGTCTCGATAAAAATACTCATCTTGGGCAGATGTTAAATGCACCCAGCTACTGTCTTGTAGAAGGCCTCCTAGGCAAAGACTTAAGGGGTAAACAGATTCTATCTGTTGACCAGCCTTGCACCCCTTCTTCATCTATTAGGCTGGCGCAGATGTATTTTTAATACATTGTTTCCAGTTTAGGATGTTGAATGCTGGATCTTCTTGACTCAATGCATGGGTTTGCTTGTGTCACTGTTTTTACGACTAGGCAACTCATTCTATTATCTCCTTATGAGGGTACAGCTCTAAAACTCAGTTTTATGGTTCTGAGGCCGGCTGGTAGTCAGGTTTCCCGAACTCTGTGGTAGCTCTCAGAGAGGCTGATTCCATCAACAGCTGAAAAATATCAAAGTATTAACAGTGCCATGTTGCGCATGGATGGTGTCCCTGTTTGTACTTTTGGTGTGCATTGCGGAGGCCACATTTGGAGCCCTTTGTTACGGCTTAGGGTTTATTAGTAGTAATGAGGCAATTGCTTGGGCTATTAAACGGTGTTCTGAGTACTATCTATGCTTTGAGTCAAGTTCTTCAAACCAATTTAAAAATGAATAAAGTACCAAAAACTATAAAACACAAAAAACCATCATCATCACCAAGTTCTCTAAACCTATCATTCACTAATATTCGTGGTCTTCGAAGTAACTTTTCTTCTGTTGAGTCTTATCTCTTGCAAAGTTCACCAGACCTACTTGCTCTTTGTGAGACTAATTTGAGTTCAGCTGTCTCATCTTGTGATCTTAGTGTTGATGGTTATCTTCCTCTGATTCGTAAAGACTCCAATAGTCACATGCTTGGCCTTGGCATTTACATTCGTAAGAATTCACCTGTTTGTCGTGAAACTAGGTTTGAATCCACAGACTATTCTTTCATGTGCTTTCGTTTAGCACCACTTCACTCTATTGCCTTTCTCTTTGTTCTATATCGCTCTCCTTCATCTCAAGACTGCACTCTTTTTGATGTTATTTCCCATCATATTGACCAAGCCCTCTCTCTTTATCCATCAGCTAATATAGTTGTTGTCGGTGACTTTAATGCTCACCACTCTGAATGGCTTGGCTCTAGTGTCAGTGACTCTGCAGGCATTAAAGCCCACAACTTTTGCCTTTCTCAATCCCTAACTCAAATAGTCAACTTTCCAACTCGCTTTCCTGACAAACCGAATCATTTACATTCTCTACTTGACTTATGTCTTGTTTCTGATCCTAGTCAGTGCTCAGTTTCTCCACATTCACCCTTAGGTGCTTCTGATCACAGTTTGATCTCTTTAAAACTAATATCTCATTCTTCTTCATCACCTGAATCCCCCTATTATCGAACCTCTTACAACTACAGTAAAGCTGACTGGGATTCTTTCCGTGATTTTCTTCGTGATGGCCCTTGGGTAGAAATCTTTCAACTTCCTGTCGACAAATGTGCTTCTTACATAACTTCGTGGATTCAGGCTGGCATGGAATCTTTTATTCCCTCTCGACGATTCCAGGTCAAGCCTCACTCTCCTCCATGGTTTTCCTCACACTGTGCTGCTGCGATTGCCAATCGAAACCGTTACTTCCATATTTATCAGCAAAACAATTCTCCAGAAAACAGACGTCTGTTTATTACTGCTAGAAACAACTGTAAAAAGGTTTTGTCTTACACCAAAACCCGCTATTCTCAGGTCATGAAATCTCGTATCTCATCTCAAAAATTAGGCTCTCGTGACTTCTGGAGAATCTTTAATAATATCAATAATAAGGGCAAATCTATAATTCCACCTCTCTTGTATGGTTCAGACTTTGTCACCTCACCTAAAGACAAAGCCGAACTGTTTGCTAAAAACTTTTCATCAATATCATCTCTTGACTCCACTAATTGCGTTCTACCTGATATTGCCAACAAACAGGTTGATCCATTGCTTGACATTCATATCACTCCAGCATCTGTATCTAAAGTGATCTCCTGCCTAGACTCTTCTACAGCTTGTGGCCCAGACAACATACCTGTTATTGTCTTGCAGAAGTGTTCTCCGGAGCTGTCGTCTATACTCTCAAAACTATTCAACAAGTGCTTATCAGAGTCTTGTTTTCCAGCCTGCTGGAAAGCCGCATCTATTATCCCTATCTTCAAAAATTCTGGGGAGCGATCTGATTCGTCTAACTACCGTCCCATAAGTCTTCTTCCTATCATAAGCAAGGTTTTTGAATCTTTAATTAACAAACACTTAATTTCTCATCTTGAATCTAATAACTTACTTTCTGACCATCAATATGGATTTCGATCTTCTCGTTCTACAGCTGATTTGCTAACAGTAATAACTGACAGGTTTTATCGTGCATTAGATGAAGGTGGAGAGGTTAAGGCCATCGCTCTTGACATTTCAAAAGCGCTTGATAAAGTTTGGCATGCTGGTCTTCTCCATAAGCTTTCTTCTTATGGTGTATCCGGCAACATCTTTAAGATCATTGAATCCTTCCTTTCCAATCGTAGCATAAAAGTTGTCCTCGATGGACAACACTCTTCTTCTTATTCTGTAACTTCAGGGGTTCCTCAAGGTTCTATCCTTGGCCCTATACTCTTTTTAATTTACATTAACGATCTTCCAGATATTCTCACATCTAAGGTGGCATTGTTTGCTGATGATACTACCATTTATTCTTGTCGTGATAAGAAACCAACACCCTCTGATTGCCTGGATGGGGCATTTGAGCTTGAAAAGGATCTCACTTCTGCTACAGCATGGGGCTCACAGTGGCTGGTGAACTTTAATTCAGATAAAACTCAATTTTTTTCAGCCAATCGTTATCGCAATAATTTAGATCTTCCTATATTTATGAACGGTGATGTACTCGATGAGTCACCTACTCTTCATCTTCTAGGATTAACTCTTACTTCCAATCTTTCTTGGAAACCATATATCAAATCAGTTGCAAAATTAGCATCTGCTAAGGTTGCATCTCTTTATCGAGCTCGCCACTTTCTTACTCTGGATTCTATTCTCTATCTCTATAAATCTCAAATCCGGCCTTGTATGGAATACTGTTGCCATATCTGGGGCGGATCTTCTAATGATGTCCTTTCTCTTTTAGACAAGGTGCAAAAACGCATTGTAAACATAGTTGGACCTGCTCTTGCAGCCAACCTCCAACCATTATCACATCGTCGTAATGTTGCTTCTCTTTCTCTTTTCTACAAATACTATAATGGGCACTGCTCTAAAGAGCTAGCGTCTCTTGTGCCATCTACTAAAATTCATTCTCGTGTTACTCGTCATTCAATTAAGTGTCATCCTTTTTCTGTGACTGTTCCTAAGTGCTCCAAAAACACTTATTCGTCTAGTTTTTTTCCTCGAACATCAGTTCTTTGGAATTCGCTTCCTTCATCTTGCTTTCCTGATTCATATAATTTGCAATCTTTTAAATCATCTGTCAATCGTTATCTTGCTCTACAACCTTCATCTTTTCTCTTACAGTAACTTCCAACTTTAATTAGTGGCTGCTTGCAGCCTTGTTGGAAGCGAAGATGTTTAAAAAAAAAAAAAAAAAAAAAAAAAAAATATATATATATATATATATATATATATATATATATATATATATATACACACATATATATATATACATATATATAGTAAAATAATAATGCATAAAATGTAAAACTCATAAAGGTTGAACATTTTTTTCATTAACGTAAACTTTTACTATATTAAAATATAAATGAATGAAGCATCTGCTAATATTGAGGATCAGTAAAAACCTTTAATATGTTAATAACATAAATAATAAAATAAAAACCAACTTACCCCAACTTTTCTAAGTAAATCACTGACAATATTTAAAGCTGAAATTCTTGCTGACGGTGTCATTGGGTTAGATATATTTTTCATTAAAGGTGTTGCATAATTGGTTAACAATACATTATTAGGATAATTTTTTTCAAGATCACTTTTATCTGATTTTTTAGGAGTAGACAAATTTTTTCCATCGACATTGTCAACAGATGATTGATTTGCTGCGGTGACTTTAGCTTTAGACGCACTCAATGTGTTGTTAGAAGTTATTGCCAAATCACTTCTTAAATCTGTTAACAAATTCATAATAAGAAAGTAAAAAAAAAAAAGGATTTTAAACTTTTATCTACTAAGTCATTTAGGGTACGCACTTTAAATTTACAAATACTAATTTTTAGGGACAGAAACAGCATAGTGAACATATATCATATTTTTGTAAGGCACAGTAAGTGTAAATACATTATCATGAAGGTTTTGTTAAGAGCATTATTTCTATTTTATCAGAAAAAGTGATTAAGGCAAAATACAAAATCATTTTAAAATTTAAAGATAATAAAATATTAAAAATAAAATTCCTTGTTAAAATATTCTACTTTTTGCGTTGAAAAATGGAAAAAAATTTTTAACTTTATGTAAAAACCATTAAATTAAGGAAACTAATTAAATTTTATTATCTTTTTAAAAACCTCAACTTTATAGACTAGAATGTTATTGTTTTTTTAACAAAAATAAAAACATTCAGAATGTTTTTATTTTTAATACATCCACTGATAAATAGATATGACTTAAAAGGAGTGTACATACATTGACTAAAAAATATGTAGAACATGCAAGTAGTGTTGCTACATCAACTAAAAAATAGGTGGAACACAAAAGGAGTAGTGCTACACTGACTGACAAATAGGTATAACATACAAGAGGTGTACATACATCAACTGACAAATAGGCAGAACTAGCAAGGAGTGCTGCAACATTGACTGGCAAAAAAGTAGAACACACAAGGAATTTTGAATTAACATTTCAAAAATACGTTAAATAAAAAAGATTTTGAATTACACATTTGAATTATTTAACAGCAAAAATTTTATCTATACTAACGTTATTAACTATTTACTTTAAACTTTACTAACTTTTAAATAAAGTAAAAAATTACTGATAATATTTTTTTGAAGTGTCAATAAAAGTTGCTTATATAAGTGTGCATTTTTTATTATATACTATAATAAAAAATGCACACTTATATAATTTATATAAAT
Organism: Hydra vulgaris; assembly: GCF_038396675.1. Taxonomy (NCBI): domain Eukaryota; kingdom Metazoa; phylum Cnidaria; class Hydrozoa; order Anthoathecata; family Hydridae; genus Hydra; species Hydra vulgaris. The sequence goes on from NC_088927.1 coordinate 13,721,752, forward strand.
AAAAAAAATATAATTTTTTTAATTTATATAAATTATATAAGTGTGCATTTTTTATTATAGTATAAATTATTTTGAGTTTATAAACAACAGCATTTTTAGACAATGATAGTCTCTTTAATGAGGTAGGTATCATTGAAGTTAATACACTGAAAACAATAAAAAATTTCATTGAAAATAAATGACAAATGTTTTTAACAGCTGTTGATTTAAATAGCTTTGATCAACACAAATGTTTTTAAATTATTGACATGCTTTTAAATTAATTAGTTTTTCATATAAAGTATTAATAGACAACATGCATAGTATTTTTTATACATTTAATTATGTTAATCTTTAAATATTGTTATGATAAATGCTAATCTTTCAAATATAATTACGTAATGATAAATGTTAATCAAATAAAATATTAATAAACAACATGCATTGTATTTTTCATACATATAACTATGTGTTTGTTATGATAAATGCTAATCTTTCAAATAAAATTTCTATAATTTTTTTCAAGTTCAAACAATAACATTAAAAAAAATGATTATCACTTTAAATAATTTTTCATAAGAATATAAAAATAAATTTATTATTCCTAATTTAATTAAAAACTTGATTTAAATAAACTATTTATTTAAGCATTTTAGTTTTTTGAGTTTTATTTTAGTTGAGTTATATTGTTTGTTTATGCGACACAATGATCGCAAAAAGTGACCAACTGAGCCGTCCATTGTTATTTTTGTGTTTTAGTTTTAGTAAAGTTTATTTTATATATTTTTTGTTGAGTTTTCTATTCTTATTTTAAATAAAGATTTTTTTGCTGTGTTTTGATAAGTTTTTTCAGCGCATTTTTGAAATGTTCAAACTTTCAAAACATTACCAGCTATAGTCAAGTCGCCAAAACGAACAATTATTTGCATAGTCATTTAGTTGCGTGAAACTAAATGACTATGCAACACAACAAGTTTGATTAACCGATCTAACGGGTCTGGTGGGTTTTGGATTTATAATAACAAAACCAAGAGCTGGTTTAAAGGGGTCAGGTATGGATCTAGACCCAACCCATTAACAGCCCTACATATATCTATACATTTATAATTTATATACATGCCTCTTGCTTCATCTTTAAGTCGTTGAACAGTAATCATTAGTTCTTCTTTTTCCTCTAACTCGTTTTCTAAGAATGCATTTCTCTCTATTGCAGTATTTAAGCGATTATCAAACTCTTCCAGTGAACATATTGTAGCTCTACCAAATAAAAAAATTTATATAAACACAAAAAACAAATCAATATACAAGGTTTTAAATTTTTGACATAATGTAACCCTTTAACATAGTTCAATTCAAATGAGTAAATTAATAGCAGATGATTTTAACTTTTTATGTAAATATAAACATTTTTTAGTGTATAATTAAAAGTTAACCTTTTAGCTCTCTCTAAATCATCATTGCTCTGCTCCAGCTCTCTTATATATTTTGTCATTTCTTCATTTGCTAATTTAATTTGCTTATTTTCGTCTTGCAAACTTGTTATTTGAATGTAAGATTCTCGCTGACTGCTCTCCAACTTTTGCTGTCAATATAAATATAAAAATAAAGTTTTGGAGTTATTAACACAAAACGGACTGAAATCCACAAAAACATTTGATGTTCATTAAGCTATTAAAAATGAACAAAAAATGGAAATGACTTGAAACTTTACAGAAATGTGGAATACTATTATATAATTTAGTATGCAAAAGTTACAGGATGCAAAAAGTATGCTAAAGTTACAGGATGCAAAAAGTATGCAAAAGTTACAGTCTTAATTTTTTTCAAAAATTAATTCTGCATATCGTGACGGTCGTGACGTTTACTTTTTACCACTTCTGAACAAAACAACTTTGTCAGACTAATTACAGCAAACGGCATGGTAAAAAAAAAATCATTTAGTGTGTGTATTTAGCACATATTGATGTTATTTTATGCTGAATTTCATAGTTTTTACTTGATGTTTTATAAGCATTTCTATGTTTTTTTGTTGTGGCAGTCCGTAACCTTGATGGTCGTAAAAAAAATCTAATTTTAAAAAACACCAAATAAAATAACGCAGTTAAAAAAAAAAAAGATTAATAATTATAAAAACCATGTAAACTATGTAAAAGTATAAACTTTATAACATTTTCAAAGTTCTCAATTATGGTTTTTTCATACTGGGTTTGCTAAATTTGAAATTTAAAAAATATTCAACAATTTTGAAATCAAAAACTTTCCATTTTTTACTTGCCAGAAAGGCATTTTGGTAATGTTTTTAATGGCTTTCGCTTCTTCAATTTGATCAGCTATAATGACCCACCTTAGATTAAAATCATCTGTGTTGATTAGCCTTACATAAGTTTTGCACCCATTTGATGCTAAGAGGAAGTCTTTAGAATTTAAGACAATAGCTTCACGAGATTTTATGCTGTTCCAAACAAATTGCTTCAATCATTCTCCTACACCATCAACTGCTCCTTTACCGTGAGAGTTAGCAAAAAAACTCCACTCTATTGATTGAAAATGATATTTCACAGAGCAATGTTATATGAATTTGGCCATGTAACGATTTTTTTAATTGAGTGCAAGGACCATCGCTCTATGATATAACTTTTTTTATATAATCAATGCAATAGAGATCAAATATTTCACTTAAGTAAGTAGTAGTGGAGCACTTTGTTTTATCATTATCATTGGATATTATTACAACTGATTTTGGCTCTAATTGGTAACGATAGATAACAACTGTAAACAAAGTAATAGTAAACTGGGACCAATAAGCAGCTTGAACAGCATCCTGATAACCACATTAGGGTGTCCCAAAAAACAACATTATTGAAAAATATATGCAGAAACCCCCTTAAAGTGTTCTATCTAATACAAAAGCTAATCTAATAAAAAAAAATTATTTTTGAAATTTTTATATAATTTCGCTTCATTTAAGTACCAGGTTGACATATTTTTGAAAAATTTTTTTTTTGAAAATATTAGGGACCCATTAAATATTCGAGGGTCTTGAGGGACCCTTTAAAATATTTTTTATTCAAAAAAATTTTAAATCTAGAGTTTTTGTATTAGATAGAACACATTAAGGGGGTCTCTGCATATATTATTCAAAAATGTTGTTTTTTCGGACACCCTAAACCACATGTATAGTTTTGTGAGTAATCAAAATTTGGTCTGGTTCGAGATTTTTCTTTTGACTGCAATATTGCTCAGATTGGGCAACTTTTTAGCTAGATGATGCTCAGTAAACTCTGGTAAATATTCGCAGAAATGTTTATAGACCTCTGTTATGTTTTTTTATGTTCACTGAGTACACATCAATTATCATCTTTTATCCACCAACTATAGGTGATGAATGTATCCATGTCTCCATTTTCTAGCAAAGCAAGTTTAAATAATTTACAATCACTATACAAAGAACATTTTATTATCCAACATTGGAATGTAGATGGCTTACACAATACAAATTTTTCTAACCATTTATTGCAATACAATGGAAAATGTATTTTACTTGCCAAAGCAGCACACAAATAAGTAAAATTACTGTGATAAACACAACCACATGATTCAAGTAGTGTGCCTTTGCATGTAAGAATGTATCTAGGCCTTAGTTCACAAAATTTAGTTAATTTAACATTTTTGCTAGCATTCTCTTCATGATACAATTGATGCAGCTTCTTTAAATTCATAACTAAATAGCGCCTTTAAACCTTTTCTCTGTTAATTTTAATGCAATCTTTTCTTCCAGGAGACATTATTGATATATCTTCTTTTTCATAAAATGCTTTTACTTTTTCAATTTCTTCTAATGTGATGTGAACTCACATGGTTTCTTTAGTAGTGCATAAGCCATATCCAACACCTAACAGCTCTGCAATATTTGGAGATTTTGAAAGAGCCTGTTTTGTCTCAAAACTTTTATTTAATATAAGAAAACCCAAATTATGCGAAAGCACTAACATTAAAAAATATAATTAAATACTTGTTTAATGCTTTTGTCATTGACATTTGCATTTATAAGAATTATTAGGCATAACATTCAAAGTGGTGTTAATAACTGTCTTCTTTGATAACTTCTCTTTCTTTCTTTTTCCAACAACACTTTTCTGTTTTTTGCTTTATAAGCTTTTGATCTTTCAGCATCTGACTGAGGCATTTAAAAAATGTTACTAAATATAATAGCTTTCCTTTGAGATTTACGTTCTGTTATGATAAAAAAAAACACATGAATTTTAAAAATAAAAAAGCGAAATCAAATGAACAAAAACATTGCAAAAATACTATAATGCACTATAAAATACTATATGCACTATAAAAAAACATTTTAACTAAAAAAAGTTTTCTTCATGTTAAAAGTGTTTATTTCTTTACATTAATTATTTGAAATAAGTGATTTATATTTTAAAAAAGAAATAAACTAAAAAAAGTTTTCTTCATTTTAAAAAAGAAATAAGAAATACTTTAACAAGCTTAGCAATATGAGTAAACAAACTGAAAATGAAAAGAAATTGATCTTTAACTTGGTTTCAATAATAAAATTGTTTGCGCTTAAACTTTTCATTCAAAAGTCAAGAAGTCGTTATGGAAAAACAAACATAGCGTGATGGTCATAACGTACTTTGTTACATCTTGATACTATTATCTGAAGCTCTCTTGAAAAAAAAATTGAAACGATCATAAAACTTATACCAGTATCTTTACTTTTATTACATTTTTAGTTTTATTAAGTCTGATACAAATCCTAGAAAAAATTTCTCAACTTTTTTTTGTGACGGTCGTAACGCATTAATTTGATAAATATATTCTTTTTCTATACATAGTTGGAGTTCGTATTTATAAATACTATTCTAGATGTTTAATTTTGTCTTTAAGTTAAACTTAAAAGTAATAGTTACTTAAAAACACTGTATAGAAACCTTTTTCAATGCTTCACAACAGGACTATATAAAAACGTCAAAAAACGTTTATATAACCCTTTCAACTTTAAAACAAAGCTATGGTATGATAAAATGATCTTTTTAAATAATTTTTTTGCTTAAAAGTATTCTTAAATAGTTAAAAAAAAGTTTATTGAGGTTACTGTGTGTCCTCCTAATTTTTTTTTTTCTCTTTCTCACGGTATTGCCCTACACTGTAATAAAACTCCGTAGTATTTATCAGCCTTTTCCATTGTTATGTTACGGAAAAAATCCGTTTTCAATAAATTACGGTCTTTTACCTATACTTTTAAGACTTTTGAAATAATCACATCATTTTACATGATTTTCTCCGTATTTACGATAAGGAGAAGTTCTGTAACTTTAATTTGCGGACTTTACTGTATATTTTAGTATACTTTAGTATAGCCTAATTTATTGAGGACCATAGTTCTTTTTAACAAGGAAAAATTATACACGTATATATTTTCAAGTTAGAGATTTTAATATATTTATATTTGTTTTACTGGAACTACTTCTGAAAATTAGTTTCCTATATTATATAGGATTTATATGGTATAAAAATCTTTTCTTATGTATTGAATTTTTTAAAGTTCATATTATTTAGTATTTATAGTATATAAAAGAAACACTAAACAAGATAAACTTTAGAAAATTCAATTCATAAGAAAAGGATTTTATAGCATTATAAATAAATAAAACATAAGTTACTAATAAGTCAAGTTTTTATTGAATTTGCAATTGACAGTGACAATTTACTTAAGATTATTTATTTGTTTTGTAATATATATATATATATATATATATATATATATATATATATATATATATATATATATATATATATATATATATATATATATATATATATATATATATATATATATATGGCAATGACATCACAAATGGAGGAAGTATTATTTTAATGGCAAAAAGCTAAAATATATAAAAAAGAAAAAATGAAAATAAAATATAAAAATTGTTTAGAATAGAAGATTTACAAAAAACTAAAACAATGAAAATTTTAAAGAATATAAATTTAATAAAAATGTTAAATAAACAGAACAACCAAAAGCAAAGTTAAAAGAAAAAATGTTCTTGAGACTTTTGAAAGTAAAAAACTTTAATAAGTTATCAAAAGAAAACAAAAAACAACAACAATTTTTAAGTTTTAATAATTTATATTGTTTGAATTGTTTATATTGTCGAGTATTTTTGTGAATTGTTTATATTGTTGAGTATTTCTATTTTTGTTTATACAGTCATGTTATTTTGTGCATCATTAATATTGATTATTGATATTGATTATTGTTGCATTTACATTTGCTGCTATTATTCAAGTGAGTTCATATTTTTTTGTCTTTTAAAATTTAAATGTATCCTTTTTGTTTTCTTTTTTATTTTCACCCTTCTGATCGTTAAACGTTGTGTTATCTCATTCATTCATTATCTCTAAACTCAGCTCATTCACTTTTTCCTTTTTTATTATTAGTCTGGCTTTTTTTTATAGATATTATTCTCATTTTTGTTATATTTATTTTTTGGTCACTTTCTATATTATTACTTTTTGTTGCTTGCCATATATATATATATATATATATATATATATATATATATATATATATATATATATATATATATATATATATATATATATATATATATATATATATATATATATATATATATATATATATATATATATATATATATATATATATATAAAATTTACATAAATTATGTAAAACTTTATACATAACAAGGGTTCCTATCAAGTGAGCTTGATATTGAACATAAGTTGCACATTCTAACACCTAGTGCAATACTGTCCTCTGTCTCTATGCCAACTTTCTAACTTGACTTCTAACTTTCTCTCTAATATCCTTCATTCTTCTAAAAATCACTTACCCTTGGTTTGCTAAAGGGTTATGATGCTATTTAGAGAGCTGAACTCGTCTTTGTGGGCGAAATTTTGATGTTAATAATTGTTAAATTATTATTTAATTATTTATTTGTAGTTATATATATTGATTAATTTTGATTATAACTCTTAAAATAAAATACTACTATTGAAAGTTTTTCTTAGGTTCATGCCTTGGTTTCGGTTTCAACTTTTTTCAACATTACTTTTTTTTAATGTAAATAATGACTTATTAATCTGATCTAATTATTATTTAGATGTATCACAAAAATGAATTCTGAAAAAGGAAATTAAATTGAAAAAAACTGGTAAACCGGACCGCACCCAAAAGTTTTAAGTATTGTAAACGAACTAGCGCTGTTTGAGTGGAACAGAACATCAATAAATCAAAATACATTTTGTTTATGTTTATTATAACTATTATAATACAATATATATAATAACTTTTATAATATAGCATAATTTGTCATAATAAAATATCATTTGTCATCATAAACATTAAAATAATCAATAACATTATCATAATATATAAAATATAATATATATAATAACTACTATAATATAATATAATTTTTTTATATTTATTATAACTATTATTACTTGATGTGTATTATATTATAATTTTTAATCATTTAAAATACAAGTAGTTTCTTTACAGTTGAATTACATTTTTATAACAACATATAAATTTTATTCATTTATTTTTGACTTTAGCGTAAACTCTATAAAATGAGTTAAGTAACTGTCTATTTGCTGAATTAACGGAGTTTTTTTGATAAATTAAATGAAAAAAATAAAATACAGAAACTGTAAACTTTATGGAGAAAATGCTGCCACTTTGCTGCCTGACATTCTCCATTAAATTGTACGGAAAAAATGAAATATGGAACCCGTGAATTATAAAAAGAAAGTTCTGTATTTTTTTACAGACTTTTTCCATTGCTTTCATGGAAAATAGAAACTATGGAAACCGTTAATTTTTACGGAGAAAGTGCTGTCACTTTGCTGCCGGACATTCTCTGTTGAATCTACGGTGAATTTTTTAACAGTGTATATTAAAATATCAATTAAAATAAACTATAAATAGATTTCTTTTGAAAGAAACATCAACAAATCAAAATTTTCCTTTGTAAAAAACAATATGGCATTAAAAATAATTTCTCAACAAATAAATTGTTTTAGTAAATCTAATTAACTCTAAGTTTATTTTATAAGGTCTTACTTAAGATATGAATACAGCCTGTCTTGGTATTTGATGAACTTTTTAATAATTATATTAATAATAATAATAATAATTTAATATTATTAATAATATTATTAATAATGGTATTTGATGCCTTTGATTTAATTTGATGATCCTTTCTTGATGCCCTAATGTTTTGATTAAAAAAAAAAAAAATTATTTTGCTTAATCAAAATATTTTTATATCCTTACCGACAATAAAATTAGGAGTTTTATATCAGCTTTTTATTTTTTTACAAGGAAAGTTTCCTTCATGACTTGAAAGCCTCTAAAAGACTTAAAAGTTTTTAAGAAAAGTATTTTTATGCATTGCTAATCATTGAATTAAACTGTTAAAGTATATATAACTATATAGTTACTTTATTTAACAATTTTTATAATAAAACATAAAGTAAAAATCAACCTTTAAAATTTCATTTTCTTCCAGAATTAAAGTTTTTGTACTGAGAAGATCTTTAACACGCTGTTCATATTGCTCAAGTTGAGCATCAAGCTCAGCTTCTAGCTCTCGACTTCCTTCTTGAAACTCATCAAATTCATCTTTCACATCTTGCAGCCTAAAAATAATAATAATAACAACTATATTTACTATTACTATTATTATTGTTATTATTATTACTATTACTATTTTTATTATAACAAAAATTGTAATAATATATTATTATTGTTATTATTATTATTAATTATTATTATTATTAATTATTAAATAATAATAAAAATAATTATTATTGATATGATAAATTTAATACAACTTAATTTTTTTTAATTCTGATTCAGTCCAACAAGGTTGCAAGCAACCACTATTAAGTTGGCAGTTACTAGAAAACAAAGATAGAGTTAAAGAACAAGGAAATGGTAGAAAGAAGACTAGAAAAGTTGAAGATTGTATGAGTCAGGAAAACAAAAAGATAGGAAAGAGTTCCAAAGGCCTAATGTGCAGGCACTAGACAAATAAAAATTTTTGGACATGTATGGACAGATACAGTAAATGGGTGTGATTTGCTGAATGGCGAGTCATGCAAGAATGAGTTTTGGATCCATACTTGTTCTGAAAATTGTCATCGTATGTTTTTACTAATATTCTGCTATTATCTTTTGGTAGAAGTAATGTAAAAAAATTCCAAGCAAAAACGGTTTTGTAGGCACAAACTCACTCATGTTTAAAATTTTGTATTAAAATGGCATCTTTACACTCCGGAAGTTGAAATTGGACCAATATTAGCATCCTTGGGTTTTAGCTCACACGTAAAATTTATTTCAGCATCATAGGATATATACCTGCATAATTATGAGTCTCAATGAGAACTCTCATTTTCAATGCATACTCCTAATACTATAGACTAAAGCTTAAATTAAAACTAAAACCCTCAGTTGATTGAAAATTCAAATCTGCCTTGCCCTAAATGTACTTACCATTAATAATATATAAAATATTAATATATGATTTATTTACATTTAAACTAATAAAATATTTGTGGCCCTTAAAATATAATGTTTTGGGAAAAATGATCTGATTTAACGGTTAGTAATTTATATTTTAACAACAACTGTCATACTAAAAACGTCATACAAAAAAACTTGATATGTTCTCACTAGAATATTTTATGATATCAAAATGACAAATTATTGAGAAAAAAATCGAAAACATAATGCTCCTTAGAAATCAAAACGTTACAATCAAGGGTATCAAAAGCTTTTTGTAAATCAATAACAACACCACAAACAAAATAACAAGTTTCATGAGCTTTTCTGATTTTTTCAGTTATACTTATCACTATGTGGCAAGTAGTATACTTTGATCAAAATCTATATTGAAATTTATTTAAACAGTTAAAGGAGTTGAGAAAAGAAATTCTAAAATAAACTTTTCAAGGAGTTAACTAATGTTAGATAAAAGAGAAATAAGCCAATGGTTAATACAGAAAAGTTTTTTAAAGCTATTATTAAATATTGGAATAACACAAGATAATTTCAAAATAACAGAAAATGTTCCATTCACAAATGAGATATTAAAAAGTTTAGAAGAAATATTTGAAAATTCATAGTTAAAATTTATAAGAATGTTTGTAGGAATGTTGTTTGGACCTTATAACTAAAACTTTATAACTGTTTTCTAACCTTTAACAAATCTATTTAACAAAACTCATTTTTTCTATGTTTAGAATACTGTTATCTTAAAAATATTTGTTTTTATTTACTTGTATCAAAAAAAAGCTATAACCTCCTTAAAACTAAAAAGTAAAGTTGCTCCAACATATTTATATATATATATATATATATATATATATATATATATATATATATATATATATATATATATATATATATATGTATATATATATATATATATATATATATATATATATATATATATATATATATATATATATATATATATATATATATATATATATATATATATATATATATATATATATATATAGGGGAAAGGCGCCTATGATGGCATACTTAACTTTGAAGCTTCATTATTCAGTATCCTGAAGACCAATAATAAAAGTTTTGATATGGATACATCCCTTGTTATATCTAGAACAATAATTACCTTGGGAGTTTTCATCAGTTTTATTTTTTTTATAAGTTATTCTTATTGTAAAAATTTTGCGCATGCGCATTGAATATATTGCGTTTTACGTATTTTTTGGACCAAAAAAAAAAGTTGGAGCATCGCTTTCTTTTAACTTTACTTAAAAAAAAGTTTTTCTTATAAAAAAAAAAGGTTTTCCCAACTCGTCAATATTTCAACACCCCCAACTCGTCAGTATGCCATCATGGGTAAAAGTAATCATTTTCATTAAAACAAGCTCTGTCTGCTTTGTTCAAAAGATAAAATTAAAGTAACTATTCCATTAAATGCACAAAACTTGAATATAAAATGCATGAAAATTTCATTTCTGCACAGTTAATAGTAAAATCACAATCTTAAATATATGAAGGAAATAAAACTACAACAGCACATCCCAAAATCGATTTTTGTTGATTATAAAAACAATATTTGTGCACAAGGGACCTTTTTTCACTATAACTAATGTAAAGTCAGTATAGTCATGTAGGTCTAATAATTTTTTTACCAAAACCAATTTTAATGGAAATATGACCGGTATGCCATCATAGGCGCTATGCCATCATAGGCGCCTTTCCCCTATATATATATATATATATATATATATATATATATATATATATATATATATATATATATATATATATATATATATATATATATATATAAATTATATAATAAATATATATGCAGTTTCAAAACTATTATGCTCTTATAAATTAAGGTCATTAGAAAATGTTGAAATGTATATTTTAATGATCTAAATGATCATGTTTAAGAACAAAACTGTTTAATAGTTGTTTAAAAGACAAGAACATATATTTATTTATAACAATTACAATTAAACATTCATTACCAGGTATGTTATTTAGCAAATTTTACACAAACAATAATGTATTATACTTTTTTATATATGTGTATACAAGCCGTTATATTACTAAGTTATGTATTTCTCGCTACCACAATCAATAATCAGATTTTACAGGTTGGTTGATGATTATTGCAGATTAACAAATTTTTTTATTTTTACAAAAATAGACGTTCGTCTCAACATTCATTTGCAAACATCTACAGCCTCTTTTTGTAATTTACCGTGAATATTTGTAGGCTAGCGTGCACAATTTTAAAACTTAATTTTTGTTTAAATTTAAATAATTAACTTTTTTAAATAGTTAACCAAACCAAACAACTAATTGCTGCCCATACATTTCCCTAAAGTGTTTAATGAAAGCAATTTAAGTCTCTGGCAAAAGTATAATTTTATCATGAAGATAAATTACTTTCTTTTCTCTATTTTTAGATATTGTTCAGAAATATTAAAAAATTTGTTTCTAATACATGGTATAAAAAAGACAAAGTTTGAGCTTACGATTGACCTTTTTTTGCTTACAAAATGCAATTGTTGAAAATTTTGTTTGCGTAACAGTCACTGATTTTTTTTTGTAGTGCTTGAGATTAAACTTTAACTATACAAGTGGCTAAAAACTTGTTGACTGTATAGTATAAGTTATTCTAAACTACAACAGGTTTTTGGTTTGGTAAGACAGAACTTTAATATTATAAATGCCGATATAAATATTAAATAATAAATTATATAAAGCTATAAAAGAATCAAAAAAAAAAAAAAATTTTTTTGTATAATCAAATTCTTCTGCATTTTTATAATTTTAAGGTAAACATCTTTGACAAATCCAATTTTTGCAATTTGTACATTCATCTGCAAACCATTTACAATTTTCATTTTCTTCATTTTCATTCCACAATTTTTGGCATTTTTTCATAAAAATTTTTATTTATCATCTTACAAGCACAAGAATATTCATAAAACTTTTGATTACAATAACAAAAAATTCAATTTAAATTCTATTTAATAATAAAAAATGAAATTAATAATAAAATAAAAAAAGTTAAGTTTTAATTTATATTATGATACTATGATTTGGTTTTTATTTTTATCTTATTGTAATGATTGATTTTTTTGCTCGTAAAAACACTAACACTTTAAGTTTGAAGCAAAAATCATAATAAAAATATAATTTAATTCTGATAAAAAATATATGATTTAATCTTAAATTAATTTAATAAAAATATATAATTTTATTCTGATAATAAATAAATATAATTTAATTTTGATATAAAAGAATATATAACTTAATTCGGATTAAAAAATATATTTAAGTTTAATAAAATTAAATTTAATCTAGGGTTTAACTGTCAAATTTATTTAAAAATAGTACTAAATATTTTTCAATATCTAAATTTAAAATTAGCTCATTTTTATTGCAACTATCTTTTTAGTTTGCCTTCCAAAACATTTCAGAACACATTTACAATTCCTTTTTAGAACATATTTACAATTCCAGCTCTGAGGCTGAATCAAAAATTTGCACAAAACGTACAATAAACTTTTTTTTATAAAGCAGTTAAAGCACACTGATTATTTTTTAATAAATAGTATATACAGCAATATAACTTTAATAAATGGTGTTTAAAAAAATAATCTTTGATTTCACAACAAAATCACTGATAAAGTAATAAAGTTTTAATAAATAAAGTAAATAAATTAATATAATTTTTTTATTTGTTACTCTCTAATTTTTTTTTAATAAAAAATGTTTAGTTGCAAAGCTGCAATTAAAATAAAAAATCACATTTAGTTGCATATTTAAGTTGTATATTTTTTATTGTTTATATATTTAAGAACAAATATTATAAATAGTGGGATTACGGTTCCAGCTGCATTGATGCAATTACCAACTGTATAATTTATTTTATCATTATTATCAACCACTTTAATTGGCATTTAGCACCACATCTATAAATAATTGACTGCCTTGGTCACCAAAAAACCTGATTTTGTTAAAATTTCATAAATTGCACAAAACATTTTCATTAATATTTGCTTTAAGAAATTACTTTTCACATTTTTGGAAATATTTTGCTACAAGTTCTTTAGTGCAAAATGCTGCTCTCAGTGTTGATATGTTGCTTGCATCACTAATGCCTAATTGTGTTTCTCCATCTATTAATATAATAATAACACTAGTTTTTTCAAGGTCAGTCATTTTAAAATAAACTTATTTGATTTGTAACTTTTGAAATAACTGGCAATAATATTTATGGTTTAGCTTTGTGTTCTACCAAAACCCAAATCTGATAATTTTGCCAGAATTTTTACCAATATTTATTCCACCGCACTACTTTTGGAATATTATATATTTGAGACGCTTTGTATAAACTTATTTCATTGCTATTTATTCTTCCAACAGCCATGCTAATTTGCTCCTCAGAGTATTTTTTTTTTAGTTTATTTTTTTTGTGTAGATGTTTTGGCATTTTGAATTAATTTTAATTTTGTTAATTGATTTATTTAGATATGTACTTTGAATTGATTTAGATATGCACAACAAATTGCTATAAATAAATTATAGCAAAGAATAAGGAATAATAATGATAGAAAAAGATTAATATTAATAGAGCTAAAAAGTTATTTAACTATGTGAAAAATAGCTAAGTGTGAAAATTATTAGCGTTCAGTTTAATCCAAAAAATATGACTTTTCTGTAATTCCATAATAACTTTTTTCAGGAAATAACAAATTCATTTTTGAAAAAGGATTCTTAATCAGCGTAACTTTTACTATAAATATATCTTTTTACTTTAATATTATTTTATTTCCAAAATTTTTGTCAGTATTATAGTAAAAATTAAAAAAAAATACTTATTCTGAATCTTTTGAGTTTGATACAAAAATTATTAATTTAAATTTTTTTACTTTTATGTTATTAGATAGACCACAAAATTCTCCATAATAAACTAAAATTATTTTAAAACATTTTTTAAAACAGCAATTAATCAAAATTAAAAAAATTTTCATAAGTGTTCAGTTTTCCCCACTGTTTAGTTTTACCCTCATTTTAATCAATTTTTTATCAAAATTATTATTAAAAATAGCATTTTTTTTAAACTATTTTAAAATAGTTAAAGATATACTTCAAGCTATTTAGGTGTTGGGTGTTTCTAAGAGATTACACAAGTCAACAAAAGAATATATATTTTTCATTGCTGAGCAAACAATTTGTTTTTTGCATAGCATTTCTCATTTTGATTTCAAATATGCAACTCAATTTTCACCATCATGTCAAGTTGTAAAGATATTTGGGTTCAAATCTTTAGCATTTGGAGTAAAATCCCTAATATTGTCACACAAAAAAAATTCAAAAGTATGCCAACCTGGATCTCAAAAAAAGCGTATTTTCATAGAGATTTTTAAAATGTCATTAGTTTGTAATAAAAATAAATTTTTTTGCATTATTGCTGAAAAACATTTTAATAAAATTTTTTCAAAAGTCTTTAGCATATTTTCACAATTTTTTTGTCAATAAACTTAAAAAAAAAAATTTATGTTTTCTAAAATGTCTATAAAAATACGCTTTTTTTGAGACCTAGGTTGATATACTTTTGAACTTTTTTTTCGACAATATTAGGGGCTTTGCCCCAAATACTAAAGATTTGAACCCAAATAACTTACAACTTGATGGTAAAAAATTAGTTGCATAATTGGAATCAAAATAAGAAATGCTATAAAAAAACAAATTATTTGCTCGGCAACAGAAAAAATTTTTTTTTTGTTGACCTGTGTTATTTTACATGCTTGATAAGAAATCAATATAATACGAGGTTTAACTTCAAACTTATACTAATTGCATAAAAAATAAATAATATATAAAATATAATATAAAATAACACTTTTATAAGAGATGAATTTTAACAGTTCTTACTTTTGTATATAATTTTGAGCTAATTCTTTCCAGTATAATGCTTCTTCTTTAGGGTCTGTAAAACATGGTGGTTCAGAATCACTTTGTCGCAAAACCATACTATTATATCATGTGAAATAAACAATGTTTTATTTATATAAAATATATCAGTAATTCTAAAAAAACAAATTACATATATATATATATATATATATATATATATATATATATATATATATATATATATATATATATATATATATATATATATATATATATACGTATATATATACATATATATATATATATATATATATATAAATATATATATATATATATATATATATATATATATATATATATATATATATATATATAAATATATATATATACATATATATATATATATATACATATATATATATATACATGTACATATATATATATATATATATATATATATATATATATATATATATATATATATATATACATATATATATATATATATACATATATATATATATACATGTACATTATATATATATATATATATATATATATATATATATATATATATATATATATATATATATATATATATATATACATATATATATATATATATATATATATATATATATATATATATATATATATATATATATATATATATATATAGTAAAAAAACTAAATAATTATAACACTCAATTTATTTAAAACATTACTCAGAGTTTCACGCAAATAGCGACCATCAGATGTTACAAATCTCAAAAAAAAAAAAAAAAGACAAAAAAAAATATATTAAAAATACAGTGGAGTATATATATATATATATATATATATATATATATATATATATATATATATATATATATATATATATATATATATATATATATATATAGTCAATTTTCTTAACACTTATCTATCTTTTATCTTCAACATAATGTTTCATCATCAGTAGGTTCATCAGGAAGCCTGATGAACCGACTGATAAACCTACTAATGGTGAAACATTATGTTGAAGATAAAAGATAGATAAGTGTTTTTACTAATTTATATATATATACATGTATATATGTACATATAAATATATATATACATATATATATATAAATATATATATATATATATATATATATATATATATATGTACATATATATATATATATACATATATATATATATATACATATATATATATATACACATATATGTACATAAAAATGTATATATATATATATATATATATATATATATATATATATATATGTATATATATATATATATACTTCCATACATACATACATACATATATATATATATATATATATATATATATATATATATATATATATATATATATATATATATATATGTATATATATATATATATATATATATATATATATATATATATTTATATATATATATATATATATATATATATATATATATATATATATATATATATATATATATATATATATAATACATAGATAGTACATAGATAATATTTCAAAATAATTCGTTTGCATTCATATATATATATATATATATATATATATATATATATATATATATATATATATATATATATATATATATATATATATATATATATATATATATATATTTATTTATTTATATATATATATATATATATATATTTATTTATATATATATATATATATATATATATATATATATACATATATATATATATATATATATATATATATATATATATATATATATATATATATATATATATATATATATATATATATATATATATATATATATATATATATATGAATGCAAACGAATTATTTTGAAATATTATCTATGTATTATTTGAAATAAATCAAAAATGCTAATAAAAAAGACAAAAGGTTATAAATTTATTTATTTAAAAAATAATGATATTTAATAAGGTTAAATAGTAACATGACCAAAAATAAACTTCACGACACCCTTTCTGAGTTAGTGTTTTTGTTTTGTTTTTTTTGTTTGTAAACTTTTGCTCGCTTAGTTGTTCTATCATACTAAACTTTGCTTTAATCTGATCGAGGCTTACATTTAGAGAAAGACCGTACATAGCTTAGCATGGAGAAAACAGCTGACTGATTTTTTTCTAATGAATATATAAAATTAGTAAAATTAAGTATTACAATAACTAATGAAAAAAATAAAATAAGAAATATGCTAACTACAGTTAGGAAAATACAAATAATAGTAAAGCAATATTTATTGTATTTACTGTAACACTGTCAACGGTGTTCACTAATTCCATTGTTTTTTGTAATAGCGATAATAGCAGTTACAATATCTTCTTTTAAAGTATACTTGAACTAGTCAAGCATAAAGACAGCTTTTTATCTTCCTTTTTGTTGTATTATTTTATTGGGCATTATTTTTTCAATTTCTAAAGCCAGACCCAAAAATTGGGGTGACATTTTTTTCCTTTTGAAAATTAAAGCGCTCTTAAAAACTTTTTCTATTTTAAACATATTTTTTTCAGTATTCGACTTTATTTTTATACTACATATAAAAATTTAAGAGTTATTTTATATTAGCGTTGCTATATCCTGCCGTTGCGTTTATGTTTTTAACTACTCCCCTAGAAACTTTTGTTTTGGTACAAACCTTTTATACTTTATATTTTTCATTTTCAAAATATAATCATATTATTTATAGTGGCGTAGATGGAAATTTTGGTCCTGCAGGCAAGCCTGAACAAAGGGTCCCCCGTATCACTGTACCTATAACTCCAGATGACAAAAAATATTGACCTGAATAAGGACTTTAAAAATAATTGCAAAAAAATTTATTTTCTTCAAATTTTTGATTAAGAATAAGTTAATGATTCTATAATAAAAATAAAAACTTTTTTTCTCTTATTTTTGCAGTAGCAAAATCATTAATAAGTTGGTAGTTAATAATGCAAGATCGTGTAAATGACTTTTCCCGATAAAAATCTTTTATTACTTTAATTTGCGAAATGATCTTTTGACGCTAGCAGCTTTTACTTAAAGGTAAAAAACAACATTGACCACGGCTGTTTCAAACTGAACTTTACGGCTTCTTGTTATTTTTCAAAAATATTGACTTAGAGGTCTTACTAAACCATTTATAACTTTTAAAACGTTAGAGTAGATTTTGTTTTGTATAAAGAATAAAAACACCAATAAAATGTTTCATCTTACGACATTTAGTTCATTAGTAAAAAAAACTTTTTTTAGTTTAGAATAAACGCGATAAATGATGAACTTGGCTGAATTTTAGTAATTTAATGTTACTTTTGATAAAAAAAAAATCAAAAAAATATATTTCTGATAATTATTATCAAATACACTCATTGTTTGACTATTATTAAAAAAAAACTATACTTATCTGTTAAAGGTTAACTAAAGCAGACTTTATTGAAGTATGAAAACAAACCACAACTTTCGCAAAATTATGAAAAATATCGTTAAAAGGGGGATTAGCTGTTAAATGAGTACGCAAAGTCTATAAAAAAATTCATGACTAAAATTGAGTTATAATTTTTGAATTAAACTCGCTTTTGGTAGTAGAATTATTTATGGCATTTGAATCAATAATCTCTTATCACAAAAACAAAGTATTTGTATAAATATACAAATAATATAGGTAACTTGAATCTTTTGATAATTTGTTTTTATTCTCATAAAAAAACTGTTTTATAGTTGGTCCTTTGATAAGTTCTTTAAGTAGTAAACTAACTTAGTACACCCAGTTGATACTAGATTCATACTTCATTCTAAACCAGAAGAGCCATTGCTCGACTCAAAACTGTTAAAATAACGTTTGCAAGTTCTTAATTTATTAAACAAAATTTTTACACCAACTTGATATATGTGAGACTTATATTTCATTCTTTAACCAGAGAGAAGGTATGTAGAGCAGAGGTACTGCAAAGGTAGAACTATCTTCTGATGGTAATAATAGAATAGACGTCTAATACATAAAGAAAATGTTACATATAATGAAGGACAATGCATTTCTTAAATTGACTACTTTAAAATAAATAATAAATATTTTTAAAAACATTACACAGACATATTAGGACAGAATAAAATTCTCCTATTTATAAATTAAGGATCTTATATAATTTATCTTAGATGTAAAAAGTATTATTTTTTTGTATTTAATTTTTTGTATAATTAAACTATAATTGATGATCACAAACAAGGTAAACCTTGTCTATAAAATAAACTTTCGCTACGCTCAGAACACACAGCACACTTTCTCGCTTTAGAGGCTTGAAGCTTCCTATCAGCTTTACTGCGCAATTCAAAACATTTTAGATCAAGACAAAGCTTCTGCTTCTGATTTCTTACTAAATACAACTGTCTTAATTCCTTATTTATGCTATTATGCAAACACTCTCCCTCCTCTTTTCTCAGAAACTAATAGTTTTATGGAATTTCACAAATAGTGGCACATTAAAAACGAGCTCATGCACTTTTTGCGTGATACTTTCTTTTATAAAAGCAAACATGAAAATCAGTAGTAAATAAATTTATATATTGATGAAGCTCAGTAATTTTGCCTACAAAATAATTTCATAATAAACACAAAGCTTCTGCTGTTTTAGAACATTCGATGCTTTTAGCAGCCCACAATTTATTCATTCTCACATTTTTATTATGCAACAAAGAAGAATTAGCTTGATAATCTAAAGTCTTACACTCCTTCAAAAATAACTTATACAGTTTTAGCACAACTCTTAACATAATATACAAAACAAGTGGCACCACATTATCTAAAGTTACTATGTGGAAAATCACAAGGGCAATAATTGAATTATGAAACTTACCTTGAGCTCTTAAGTTTCCACATTGTCTATCTTCACCCAAGTTCTCATTGTAAGCACTTTCCAGAAATTGTATTGTCCTCCTTAATGTTACAATTAGCAGGTGTGTTAGACATAGAAGAATGGTTTCTTAGAGAACTCTACTGAACTAGGTCTGTAGAGCTAAGAAACCTAGCAGCTGAACCCTAGTGCCCCAAAACATCATTGATGAAATGAAAATCTCCACCTTAAAATAACATGACTATTTCGCCTTATAGCTTAAAATCAAAACAAATTTTTTTGTATTTTTTTTTTTGGCGTGTTAACTTAAAGCACATTTTCTCAAACTCGTCACAGGTACATCAAAATCAATTGGCACAAGAAAGCTCATAAAACTAAATAAATAGCCTTTTATTTTAATGACTGTCATTAAAATGGAAATGACATTGTTAATGATCTTATCTGCTTCAATTAATCACTTAACAAAAGGAAAGTTACACATATCTTCCCAACCATTTTCCCATCCAATGTGTTGTTTTAAAATTTCCTTCTCGGTTAAATACATAGTCATAAAAATAAAATTGAATTAATAATAAATATAATACAAACAAATTAATAATAATTAATTAATAAACAAATAAATGCACTAGATAAAAGTGGATTTAACACGTTCGCTGCCAACTACGTTCGCTCCCAACTACGTTGGCGTCAACTAAGTTGGCGTCATTTATTTGCCAATTACGAGTAAACTCGTAGTAAGCCGGCGTCATAAGTTTGCCAACTACGAGTAAACTCGTAGTTATACTAACTTATTTCAAATAATATTTGTGCATGACTGGCTTTGTCTATTCAATTTTTATTTTTTCTTAGCTTCACATTTGATTTCAGAAAATACAAGGAACTTAATTTAAATGCGGATAAAGACAGAAATAGCTTAAAACAGATAAAAGTAAAATATCGATAATGCTTTAATTTTATTTCATGAAAATTAAAGTGTACATTCTGAAACATTCGTCAATACATAACGGAGGTCTATTTCCACAAACAGCACATTCATATCGTGTTTCTTTATGTTTTATTTTAGAGCAGACTCGACATGGTTTTGTTAGGAATTTTTTCTTTTCATTTGGTGGTATTGAAAACAAGTAGTGGAAGCTATTATTGGTGATTCGAGACACAATTTCATTCAAACGTTCACCCAATAAATCCGTAACAATTAATTCTCTAAACTTAAGCAAGGAAATTGTTTTATCTAGTCCATATTTGCTGTTTAGACAGTAAGCATTAAACAAAAAAGTATCAAAGAGATGAAGTGTTACTTTTTAATACCATCTAATTGCCTTTCTTAGGCAACCATAGTATGATACCATTTGATCCGCCCTATCTACTCCTGACATATATAGTTTGTAATCTTTAATAAAGCTGGGTTTCATTTTCTTCTCTTCTCTGCTATTTGTCACTTCAATCATTTGCAACGAATGAAATTGCAAATCATTAGCACGTCTCTTTTGTCTTTCCATTTAGCAACCACTACACCCTCTCTGCTTCTGCTTATAACGTCTTGCTGTTTCAGTTTTGCTTTTGTACATTCTTTTGGATTTGAATTTCGGTCAGTTCTTAAAGTACCACAAATGTATGTTTTTTGATTTATCATGTGCTTTGTTAACTCAAAGGAATTGTAAAAGTTATCGTAAATTGTAATTGTAAAATATCTTCTGCAGTGGCAATTAGATGAACGTCTGTTAACTGATCGTCATCACTTTCTTCAGTGTAATTATCTTCAGAAGCTGATTCTGATGCAGTCAAGCTCGAAGACGTAGCAGTATAAGCGTAAAATGAATCCGAATCTTTAATATCATCATCTTCACTATCCTCACATTCTTCCATAATCATATGTGCTGATTCAATTGTGGAACATCTGTGTTGAGCTAATATGAGATAAATTTATAAATTATCTATTTATAAAAAAGAAACTACTTATCTATAAAAAACATTAATTAGCATACTGTGTAAAAAAATCGAAGTGCACAATAAAATGTTTTTTAATATATTAAAAAACATTTTATTGTGTACTTCAAATTTTTTTTACATTTTTAAACAATAACACGGAAAATGAGGTAGCCTGCCAAGGTCCTTCAAATGAAATTCAAGAAGTTGAAAGTGTTGAATCTACAATGCATAACAATGAGCATGACTTTGACTCAGACTCAGGTACTCCAATTTTTACTATCTTTAATGACACCTCTAACATCTGCTAAACAAACAATTTACTTTTTAGGCAGTTAATATTTTTATTCTATAAATTGTCATTTATTATTTTTTTATTAGGTTTATTTATCATGATTTTTTTTACTAGATACCGATACCATTCTACGCAAAGACCCTGCTTTATGGCCATTACAATTAAAGGAAAATGAACGTATGAAGTATTTAAACAAGGGGTATGCTTTTTTTTAAAATAAAGACTCTAATTTTGAGTCTTCGAAGCGGATGTTCATAAAACCAGTACAGATATTATTCGGTTAAATATTTTCAAAAAGTGATGAATAATGATGAAAAGTGTGACCGAAAATAGTTAATGTTTTCTGAATCCACTGGATGTGTATTTTGTTATGTTTGCAAGTTGTTTTCAACCGATTACGACAACGTATTTGTCAAAAGTGGCTTTTACAATTGGAAAAAAGCTAAACAAACTATTTTCGGCCACGAAAACAGCAAGGAACATATTCAATGTATGATTAAGTGGATAGAATTCATAAAACAAAATACTCATGTCGATGAATATATGGTAAGCCAGATTAAAAGGGAATTTAATTATAGGTCTGCAATCTTAAATAGAATAGTTGCAGTTATTCGTTTTTTAGCCGGAAGATGTTTAGCATTTTGAGGCCATAATGAAGTTATAGGATCGTCAAATAACGGAAATTACTTAGGCATGTTAGAACTGTTGACTCAATTTGATCCAGTTTTAAAACAACACATTGACACTTTTGTAAATAAAGGCAAAGGTAATGTAAATTTTTTGTCTAAAACTATTTGTGATGAGGTAATTGATATTATGTCTCAAAAGGTTTTAACGCGCATTATTACCGAAATAAAAAAAGCAAAATACTGGGGAATTATCGTAGATTCGACTCCTGATATTTCTCACGTGGATCAACTTTCTGTGATATTTCGTTATTATCTAAATGGCCACGTGTATGAACGATTTTTTTGTTTTCTACAAATTAAAAGCCACGACGGTAAATCTTTGATTACTGACATTTTAGATCTACTGGAAAGATATGATATTGATATAACCAATTGTCGGGGACAGGCATACGATAATGCAAGCAATATGTCTGGTAAATATTCTGGATTACAAGCACGTTTAAAAGAGCGGAGTGAATTAGCTTTTTATATCCCCTGCGCTGGACATTCTTTAAATTTAATAGGGCAGTGCAGTGTCAGTGAGTGCATCAATTCTATCTACTATTTTGGCGCTCTCAAGAATTTGTTCTCATTTTTTGTAGCTTCAACACATAGATGGGATTTATTGAAAGGAAATCATGCTACACTCAAGCGCCTATCAGATACACGATGGTCGTGTAGGTCAGATGCTTCAAAAAGTTTGATAGAAAATTTTGATGGGATTCATGCAGCGCTATGTCATATAGCTGAGGATACAGAAGAAAAATCTGATACTCGTCATGAAGCTTTGTGTTTATTAAATAAGATCACTATGCTAGAGTTTGCATTCATGGCTGTACTTTGGCATCACATACTTAAAAGGTTTGATGCAGTTAGCAAATTTCTTCAAAAAGTTGAATTAGATTTGCATACAGCAAGCAGTATGTTACTTTCACTAATTGACTTTGTAAAAAACTTACGAAACGACTTTACGAGATTTGAGAATGAATCAAAAAAACTTAGCTCGTTTATTGAAAAAGACTATTCTGATAAGAACAAAAGAAAGGTAATTAAAAAATTTAGCAACGGAGAAAACCAAGTTGATTCTTTAATTGCAAGGTAGCGCGAAAAAAATTGTAGAAGTGTACTCAAATGATTTAGAAGATAGTTTCATATTTGAAATATCATTAAAGTTGCAGCCTCCGGGTTTTTTTTCGCATAAAAAAGATAAATCTGAGACTGAAAACACATTGATTCCTCTGCATATTTTAAATTGAATTGTTGAAACCGATATTATTGATGTATTTCCAAATGTTTATATAGCATATCGCTTGTTTCTAACTATTTTCATAACAAATTGCGAGGCTGAGAGATCATTCTTTACTCTTAAAAGAGTTAAGAACATGCACCGATCAACAATGGTCCATAGTCGTTTAAGTAATATAGCAAGATTAACTGTTGAGTCAAAATTATTTGAAACTTTGGATTTCAGCGATGTGATTGCAGAGTTTGCGGGGAAGAAAAGCAGAAAAAAATTGCTAAACTTAATTCAATAAAATAAATATAAAAGTTGTATATAAATAAATATCAGTGATAGCGTTTTCAAGAAAATCTTTGTTTTACTCATTTTTGTCGTTGTTAGTGGAACGGGGCCTCCTACTTTTAAATAGCCCCGGGCCCCGAAAAGTCTTAATCCGCCACTGGCCAAAGGTAATTAAAACTAAGATTTTTACGGCGCTCTTCTACGTAAAAAGGAGAACGTTGATCACCTTCATAATAATGGATCAAATAAGCTACATTATAGTCACCGCAAAGAGTTATACTCATTACGGATGCTTAATGCATCAAATAAGCTACATTATTAGTCACTGCAATGAGTTATACTCATTACGGTGTTACGAGTAAACTTGTACTTCAGCACTAGAGAAGAAAATTTCTTCTCCATTGCCAAAGTACGAATATACTCGTAGTGCTTATTTTTTTGTCAATTATATTCAGAATAAAAAATACTATAGAATTATTATAGATTAAAAATATTTTATTTATTGAAATATTGATATCTAGCTTTGGCAATGAGAATGAAACCGAGAAAAACAGCCTCGGCAAAAATTAATCATTGCAGACATCATGGTTCGGCAAAGAAACAAAGCATAGTTTAAAATAGCTCTGCAGCGAACGTGTTAAATGAGTAGATCGTTAAATAAGTAGACAAATTGATCAATCAAGGCATTTTTTGTTAACCCAAACAAACAAATTTAAAAAAATTTACTTTGTGATTTTTATAGTGATAATTTACTACTTTTAATAATATTTTTTATATAATTTTAATAACATTTTTATAGTGATAATTTACTACTTTTAGTAATATTTAACTCACGACGTATACTTTAGCAGTAATTTATATCTTTATGGTATAGCATGACAAGAAACATACTTTTAAGAAAAAGCTTTTTTCAGGTCATTCACCCGTATTAATGATATCAAATAAAATAGTCATCTCACAAGGAAGTTTATTGTATTCCTTAATAATATAACTGTTCATTTTAGCAAAATGTTTCACGTTAAATTATTAATCTTAAACAATTAAACCTAACAATTGTAAAATTTGTTATTGTTACTTGATTCTACGCAGATAAACAGTAAGGAATGTATTCTGATGTTATCGCAGAAAAAAGAAAAGAAGAAAATTTATTAATTCAAGTCTAGCCTTTTTTTATGCGTTAATTTACCTCCTCAAGGCCGAAAAAACCACTGCAGTCGAGGAGGCTTCTTTAGTTGTTGTTACAACCCTCTCTCAACTCTCTAACTCTGAAACACAAACCATGACGAACGAGATCGCTACGCAGAAAAAAAAGTTGAGCGCGGTACTACCAGGGACGTGGTGATGATCAAACTCGGAACTTCTCGAATATAAGGCGAGCGCTCTACCACTACACCACTACCGTTGAATAACAACCTGGAGGGGTATTATTCGACAATTTTAGCGTTTTTACTGTATGTATAGCACAATAATAACAAAATGTGACCTAAACTTAGTTTACTATTTTTCACTATGTGAATGTTTTAAATAAAAACGACGTTAATGAAATGACACACCCCAGCCGGCAAACAACGTTGAAATAACGCAGAAACATCACGTTGAATTTACGTTGATTCAACGTTTAGAACGAAAAATTTTTTTCAACGTTGATTTATCAACGTAAAATCAACGTTAGGTTCAAACATTATATCAACGTTGATTCGACGCAAAAAAACGTTACAATAACGTTGAACTTACGTTGAAACAACGTTTAGAATGACAGTTTTTTTTAACGTTGATTTATCAACGTTAAACTGACAGTTATAAAACGTTTTGTAATCACAGAAACCGTTGATAAAAACTGTGATCACCATCAAAACGTACTATGCATGTCCAATAGTATTGTTGTACATCTCTATTACAGTATCAAAGTATGTTATGGATATTAAATCTACTCATAATCTATACTTAGACTATTTAGAACTTTTTCAGTTTAATTTAGATAAAATAGTATGATTAAAGAAAGTGATCAAACTTGTTTTATGGAAAAATATATTTAAATATTACATATATTTACATATAACTGAATATAATCTACACAAGTTTTTTCTCTTTTCCATCACCTTTTTGAAATGGAGCATATTCAAGAAAGTTAACCGAGGTTTCTTTTGCTTCATTGAATACAATAGAAGAAGCTGTAAATAAAAAAATATATTTAAAAAAATCAAAAAGGGAAGATTCAAAAAAAATATAATGAATGGAAAAGTGTTACAACTTATAAAGGTATACCTTTTACAACGCAATATAAATTAGTGTTCTTAAATATATTTTTCCACCTTTGCCCTTCATATCCATGGAGGATATGAAATATAACTGTTCGACAGGGCCGTCCCAAAGTGGTCTTTCATGGGGGGATGTTGTATGTATCTTTTGCTCTCAATATTTGCAATTTGCCAACTACAGCTCAAAACTTGCTAAATGTGCCAACTCAAATGCCTATATGACAGCTTTGGGGGTGGGGGGTAGGGAAACCCCCCGTTCGGGACGGCTGTTAGATGATTATTAACAAATTTTTCAAATATTTAATTTTAATGAAACAACCTTTTTTTAAATAAATTAATAATCAAAATATTAAACTTTCTGACATTGAAAAGTAATTATCAGGGTGGCCACAAAAATTTTTATAAGAAAAATAGGATTTTAGAGCATCTAATTTAGAGGATTTTTTTCGTTTTTATTTAGGTTTAACGTCCATTTTTTTACACTTGTGGGGCTTGGACAGGGTCAATGTTGACTTTTTTTATGTTAAATAGCATGCATTTGCTAAAGCAATTTTTACAATCCCTTGCACTTTCAGGCGTTTACCAGTTTTGCAGACAAAGAATGGATATTTTGAACATTATACTTTCATCAAGAAATAAAGAAGAGGAGTTTTGTAGTTGTGAATTCAAATTTTTCACAATCCTGTTTGCTTTTTGTGGAATTGAAATAGTTATATGAATAGTTATATATTTTACATCAACAAAATAACTCTTCTTACCACATTATTTAAAAAATAATAATTGTAATATATAGATGTAATACCTGAAGAGAATTTAGTTTTTATTTGTGGAAACTTAAGCCAATTCTTCTCGGCATTTTAGTGCAGTCAATGCTTTTGTACCTGGAGGCCAATAAACAGTTTTATCACTAATCCAATTAGATGGAATTACACCTTCTTCTCCTTGTAAATCTTCTTACAAGGAGAAGAAGGTGTAATTCCGTATTACTCTTATTTACAAGGTAAAAAACCTTGTAAATAAGAGTAATAAATAAATTTGACTTACTTATTCAAATTTTATATGTTGTAACTTACAGCATATAAAGCGTAAATAAAGAAACCAAATCAACTTATAAATCAAATTCAATAATAATATTTTATCTATCTGAGACACAAACCAAAACTGGAAAAAATTGGTGACTAACCTTATAAATAATTACAATTGCAAGAAATTACAATGAATAAAGGGTAGTCCCTGATATGTTAAATATGAAATAATCACGGACAAGTTACAAGTACTTGTACGTGCAAAAAAAGTAATTAGTTATGCATAAAAGTTGGTAGTTAGTAAGTTAAGTAATTAGTTACGTTAAGAAAGTAGTTAGTATGTAAAAAGTGAAATAAGTGAAAAACCAAGTAAATGAAGTTTAAAATATATGTTTAGTAATTACAACTAATTTAAAATAATTTATGCAAGTCTACTATTAGCACACTATTTCAGGATTTAATTATAGGTAATAATGTTTTATATTTATATTTTAGTATATTTTAATCTATTTAATTAATAGGATAATAAATATACCGCATCATATCAAGTGGATCTAAGGCATGGCAAAGTTTTACAAAATAAAAAAACATAGAATCTGCCACTTGTAATATATGTAAAATAATAATATATAAAGGATTTTGAACAAGTGGTCGTCTTCGTCATTTAAAAAATCTTCACAAGGAAGTCAAAAATGAAGTAACGAAAAAAAGGCCAAACAAAGACACAAATTTTGAAGTTAGAAATGCACAATCTAAAATTACGCCATTTATAAAAAAGGAATCTATAGAAGAAATTGTTTCAAAATTGGCGGCTGTAGATGGCTTTACTATCAATGATATTGCAAAATCTGAATTTATTAGAAATCTTTATCTGATAAAGGAATGATATTGTCAAAAAACACTTCACATGTAATGAATTTAGTAAAAAGTCAATACCATCTAGCAAAACAAGGAGTGGTTAAGGAAATGACTTTGCAAATTCAAGGTGGCTCAAGATTCTCTATTTCGATGGACGAATACACAACTTTAAAAAATTGTCGCTATTTGATTTTAAATGTGCATTCATTAACTAGGCTTTGGAACTTGGGGATGATTCGAATAGATGGGTTGCTTCCAGTTGAAAACATTATTGATATGGTTGAAAATAAACTATCCGAATTTAATTTATCTACAAAGAAGCATATAATTTCTAGTGTAACTGATGGTGCATCAGTTATGAAAAAATATGAAAGATTAAGCGGGATGGAACATCAACTTTGTTATGCACATGGGCTATATTTAGCAGTTTGTGATGTTCTCTACAAAAAATAGTGATTTCAAATTCATCGGGAAGTGAGTGTAATGCATCAAACAGTCAGAAATCAGTAAGTGTAATGCATCAAACAGTGAGTGCAATGCATCAAACAGTCAGAACTCTGATGAAAATAATAGAGACGACGAGTCTGAAGAAATTGATTTTACAACTTCAGTGGATTTACAGTCCAGCCAAAACAACGATTTATTAAATTTTCGAGACATTGAGATCACTGACGAATTATTAGGCCACGTATTGCACAAACAATTCAAAAGGTCCAGAGAATTGTACGAATGTTTTGTAAATCACCACTCAAAAATGAAATTTTACAAAAATACTTAAAGTTACATATAATAAAGAACTCAAGTTAATACTGGATGTAAAGACAAGGTGGAATAGTCTTCTTGCAATGTTGGAGCGATTTATTGGATTAAAAACATGTATACTAAAAGCATTGATATATTTTAAACACAACAATATTAACAATATTTTGGAGGATAAATATTTAGTGGTGCAGACTGTAGTAACGGCGTTACAACCAATTAAATTGGGAATTGAAAGTCTTGGCCGAGGCAACGCATCCCTACTTGATGCAGAGGGTGTACTAGTGTTTATATTAGATATTTTTAGGTTAAAATGCTGCAGTATGCGCAACAGGGAATTGTTGAAAGACGGAATAAAAATTAGGTTGTCTTGCTAAAATATTTAAATAATCCATCAAATTATAAACGAGTATCGGACATAGATTCTGTATTATTATTGCCTTTCAAATCAGTCCTTCACACTACGGCTAAAAAATTATTTTCGAAGCTATTTGTTGAGGATATTGGAAGGTGGTGGAAATTTCGCTAAAATTGAAGAACTAGCATGCAGTAATGATGGGACTAAAACGCCATTTATGGCCAAATCAAATTTGAAGACAACATCTGAATTAACACTTTATCAAAAATTGGATGCTGCCATTACCAACTTAAGTCGAATTGAGAGTCCAGAAGATGCATTATATGACGTTAAAAATATTACAAAAGAAATTGATGTTTTGATGCTACGAAAAAGCGTACAAATAATCTAGAAAAATTATATAATGCTCTATTAACTATCCCATCATCATCAATTAATTCAGAAAAAGAGTTTTTTCGGCGGCAGGTCTTTTTGTTACAAAAATTCAGTCATCGTTAGATTTTTACAGGAAATGAGAAATCCTACTTGAAACAATGTTAAATAAACAACGTTTAAGCCGTAACGCTGTTTTAATGTTGTGACATAGTTGAACAACGTTGAAACAATGCTTCAACCAAATTTCAACGTTGAAACAATGTAGAGATGCTGGCTGGGACTTCATGCTACGCTAAAACTTTATTTTGAAAATAAGATCAAAATATCCTTACACAATATAAATAGCAAAATAAAATAACATGGTTTTTGAGTCCTTTTGAAAAAATTTAACTTGGTTAAAACTTGGGCATTTTTGGAAGAAATTTGATTTTTCCACATGGAATTACAAGCCTATATAGTATAGAAGTATAGTATAATATAAATAGTATCATGAAATTGCAATGAATAAAAAAAATAATAATTAAAATACCTGTTTTTGCGCAGAAGAGTACTTAATAAATGCATTGATCAATATATGTCAATAAATTGATTTACAAAATGAACTCTAATTATATGCCAGAAGGACTTGAACTTTTAAATCATATAAATGTTAACAATGTTAAAACGTTGGTATCAACATGTCAGAATAGTCTATACTTTCACAATATTTTATAAAAATTTGATCAAATATCTCATGACAATTAAAAATAGCCATATTTTTAAATACTACTTTTGGTGTAGTTGTAATTATAGCTATCGTTAACTGCAACTGCAACAAATGTATGTAAATAAAGAACTGACTTTAATAGCTGTATCTATTAACTATATCTTATATCAATAACCCTAGTTGAGATACTTTAGACATAAGACACTTACAAAAATAAAATAAG
Source organism: Hydra vulgaris (assembly GCF_038396675.1). Taxonomy (NCBI): domain Eukaryota; kingdom Metazoa; phylum Cnidaria; class Hydrozoa; order Anthoathecata; family Hydridae; genus Hydra; species Hydra vulgaris. The sequence goes on from NC_088927.1 coordinate 13,753,019, forward strand.
TAATGAACTTTTTGAATATTAACTAAAACATAAACAAACCAACAATAAAAAATAAAAAATGTATTTACGTATATTGATTGAATTTAAATATTCAAATAAGTCATAAAAACAAAAACAAATACAGCAGAAATAATAGTATACTTTCACCACAATGATAGTACTAAAGGCACACCTTTTATGACAGTATAACACAGTAACAAAAGGAAACATCTTTACCGTTCTCAATACATTTCAGTTAATGTTGCCTCATGTCATCATCTTTTTATATAATTAAACTTAGGTTGATACCGCTACACAAAGCTGTTGCATTTCTTTTTAAGAAAAAATCACAATCATTTTCATGTGCAACTCTATGCACTAACAATGGCGCATCACCTTTACCTAAACTATTAAAGAGTGAATCATAAAACTCAACACACTTCCAATGTGAAACAACATCAGGACACATAACTTAGAAACACCCAATATGATTTTCTAACATTAATCATTTGCATAAAACTATAACTTTCTGAATAACCACCTAATTAAAACAACTAAAAATGCACAAAACCCACATATTTTAAACTTGGAAACCCAAATATTTTAGAAAAATGATATAAAAACAAACTTTGTGCTATATCAATCAAGGTGTCATCAAGCCAGCCAGATGAGTCTCTTAAAATATCTGAGGCCTTGTCTTTAGACTATATTGAAAACTTTAGAAAAATTTGAACTTCAGTAGCCCCTTTTTACAATGATACTATCATTAACAAATAGCTTTTTTCAAAGCTTTACCATTACCAGTTTAAACTCTGAACCTTTTTCTCGTTAATTGGTTGGAGGAAAATAAGCAGACATTATCAAATAATCTAAAATTTTAGAGCTTTTAAAAGAGTACCAAAAATTAACTTCAGAAACATACAGCAAATTTAAAATATACAATAATAATAAATTCTTGATAATAAATTACGTAAATTTTTAACTTAAATAGTGGGTTATATATACACATACCACAAAGTTGACATTTTTTTTATTATAGTAATTTATTATTCCATCAGAGGCATACTGCTAAACATCTTCAACAGAGTAATTATAGACTGGCATTTGAATTATATAATATAAAAAAAGTTAAAAATATGATTATTATTTTTTTTTTTCTGAGTTTATACCTAACGGAAACAAGACTACTTATAGTCTAGTCAAATTAGGGTCCGACCTGGATAAAATTTGGATAAAGATAAATTTGGTATCATTCGAAGGGTAATTTTAACTTCTTTAACATATCCAAAATCCACCAAAATCCATTTAGGGCAAAAAAAGTTATGATTATTTTACCTCACTTTTATTCAAGTTTATTAAAAACACAAAAAAACCCGTTGTGTCTTCTGTCAATAAGTTGTAATAACTTATTATCAAGTTGCTTAGTCTTTAAGAAATTTTGCGGAGCTGGTTTAAACTTAGACTGTTTATTGAAAAATGAAAAATTTATCAAGAAATTCGTTTTGAAAGTAAAATTGGCATTTGTGGTTTATTATGCTGCTCCAGAATGCGTACCCTGTCTGTCTTTATAGGTACTAAAACGTCATTTTTCCTTCTCTATCCCCACTTTGTTTTATCCATATTGACTCCCAACCATTGCTGAATTTGTAAATATACTCAAAACGAATGGTACTTGATTGCGCTTTTGGTTGTTGGTAGTCGTTCATTATGATCATTGTCTTGCATTCCATACATGCTCAAAACCACTTGTATTCCAACATTAGCTACCTTGCAAAGGGATCTTGGAATACTGTACATAAAGGTTGAGTGAACTCACTATTCGATTCAATAAACTTCAGTACAGCTTTCATTGATTAAAAAGCACAGAGGTAGTATCACATCCACTCTATGCATGGATAAACAACAAACATTTTTCACGTGATATAATAAACATAATGTATTTTTCATACTTTTTTTAGTTTTGCGGCGGAAAAAAATCTCACACACAATTTGATTCCACATGTGAACCAACATCGCAAGAATGTCTGTATCATCAGCTATGATAGTCTCACATTTTCCATTTTGTACAAGCTCAATTCCTTTTGTAGCAATGGTTCTGTCAGCGTCTCCTTCGCATTCCACTTCTATATGATTTATCATAGCTTTATTCCCAATGCTTTGATTAAAGCAGTTTTGTTGTTGCTGTTTGACAGAAATTCAGATTGTTTGCGGTTCTTTTGGTTGGAGCACAATGTTGATAAACTTTCTCCGCCGTCAAGAATATAGGTTGTGTCATTATTCTCTGTTAAAATTGTTGAATCCTTAATTCTCTACCAAGCTCTGCTTTGTTTGGTTTCCTCAATAATCCATCTTTGAAGAGAGATCTAGACTCCGGTGTTAATTCATTTTCGAAGCAGTCAGTCAAATCTTCAACCCTCTCAATTTGCATGATTAGTCTTAGGAACAATACATTAGGATCTACGTGGACTGCATCGCCATTAACTTTAACAGATGGCATCAGCTTGGCAAGTGTTTTGACCTGCTTTGAACGCTTGATAACTGCTTGATTGACTGCAATATTATTAAGACTGTTTTGAATCTCTAAACTCACATTTTCTCCTTGATCACAATTGATTTCATCATCTTTATCAGCTCATAAGCCAGTAAATATACATTGAAACCCCGAGTCTTGAAATTCAAAAGGTTTAAATAGCTTGAGCTGCTCCTTTAATGCTTTAAAATCTTTATTATTTCTTTTTAGCCGAGACTCGCTAGATTCACAATGTTGCTGATTGCTCTCAAAACGATGCTTTGTCAATGCTGACAAGGAATCATGGATTGCTCCGCATTCGTGCAAAGTACTGACCCAAAGATTCCTTGTAGTCTCTGACATACCCCTTCTTCTGGTTTAGCCTCCACTGCTTTTTATTGATCTCATAATGCACTGTTCAATTACTAAATTAGGCCAAAGACCAGCCCAGTATCGATCTGTGCGTCAAATACAATGGTAACCTGATTTAGAGTACCGCTCATAGGGCCAAGGATATTCTGAATTAAGTGAGTGCATGGATTGTAGATATAACCGAGCACTTTTGGCATAGTTTATATGCCCTGTTGCGGCAAATAAATTAAGCATAAGCCTGATGGCTTCCAGATGTTCGTGCCAGTTCCCAGTTCTCTCTGCTCTGATAAACATTTTGATAATGCTAATGTGTTCAAGATATTGCAACCATAGTTTTGCTTTTCTGGATGAACGGGAAAGCTTTATTTTTAAATTTTAAATAAGATTTAAGAATCTTATAACTACACTGCTATTGTCTATCTTTCCCAAATCCATGTTTTCTTGGACCAGATCTTAATACATATTTTCTAGAGAACTATCAGCTTCATCTTTGGGGCTTTGTTTAAAGAGTAGACTCATTAAGGCAGACTCAACTAAGAAGTGAGCTCTTAGTGCTCTAGCTACTGCTTTACCAGTCATTATATGCGTGACAGAGTTGCTTGCATAAATAAGTTCGAGTAATCTATTCAGCTCTGATCCCTCCATGACCATACCAATACTTCCTTGGAAGCTCATTAAGATGTGGAATCTTCCCAATTGAATAACTATATCCAATTGCTTAGACTTTGCAATTTTGTAAGCTTTTAACCATAAAGGCTGATCTAAAGTTACACTTGAAGTAGGTAAATTGATTAATTTTGCTTGGTTTTGTATAAAAACTTGTGCAGAATAAATGCAGTTTTCATCAGATGGGTTTAAGTTAATGATAGGCGCTATGAATATCTCACTTTTTCCCAGATGACATTTACCATTATGATGAAGTTGTATAAATCCACTCCATTGTGCCTGGTTCTCACCAGCCGTTGAAGTGAACTAACTTTGCAAGAAAAGATCAATACCGAGAGACAGTGAAAAAGTCTGTGGTGACTGAAGCTCAACAATGGGCTTGAACAATATCTTTGTCAATGCTGCTGTGTCAGAAACGTTATACCACAAAATCGGAATATTTATTTTAGAATTCATTTCTGCTGCCTTTAAAACATATCTTATTCTTTTAATTCGATGAAGATTATCCAAAATTTTAGAGTTCATCATTCCAGCAGCGATGATTCCCATCCCATGAAAAGTGTCTTTACCATCTAATATGCAGATATTATGATTAACATTGTCTGCCACCCACAGAGTAAATAATCAATGTTATCGTTGTTAGCCATAACAGAGTGTTTAAAGCGTGTTATTTCTGATGGACTTATGCAAAAGCCTAGTTTAAATAGCTCATTTGTCAACCGTATTCATGCAAACGTGTGATCTAGTTCTATTCCTAAATCAAAAAGCAAAGGCGGTACGTAAAACCGCGATCGAATAGCTTTTGTTATAGTTTGACCAATGGAAGATTGTTTTAGTTTGTCAGATGTGATTTGTTTCATGAAGAGGCGAAGTAATGGGCTTAAACTTTTTTCACGATGCTCAACATCGTATTTAGATAGGTAATTCTCTGAATCGGTCAATATGTTATGTTATTATGGAAATACTACAAATCACTTTATCATTTGCAATTTGTACTTATTAATTGCATTTAACAACATTTTTGATATATTGCTATAACATATAAAGATAAATTAATTCAAATATATTGGAATTAAAACCTGTTGGTGGAAACCCTGCTGATTGAAAATAGCTTATAACATTTATAGTGGTTTATAGCATCACTTGCAACCAGATCACAACAGCAATTTAAACGAGATTTTACTTCAACTGTCCATATATCTTTTCTGTCTTCACAAACCTTAAGCATACTTTGTTTGAATTTTATTGTACGCACCTGTATTACGGTTTTACGATCACGATATTTAGAATCGGGTAATGCTAGGTTGCCACAAATGAAGCAGTTGAATATGTTGGTCTAAGTTATAAATAAATTTGTTTACAAATTTATACAAATGTTAAGCTAGTGTTTTGCTTTTTTTAAGAAAGTAGGATGTTAAGGACCGCACAATGAATTTATAAAAAACAGCTAAAAGAACATAATTGAACTATGTAACTCCTTCATATATAAATATATTTAATTGTATGGATCAGTGACACAAACACAAGATTGAGTAAATACGAAAATGTCTTACTAAACGCAATTTTTAATATTAGGGCTTTCCATTTGACATTTCAAAAGTTTTCTTTTTGGATTTGTAAAATCACGCCTGCATGCCACATGGACAGCAACCGTGTCCCTTTCCTGAAGTTCTTCATCAAGGTTTTTATCGTTGCGTAATTGTGAATAATGAATTAAGGTATTAATACCTTTCCTTCCAACATTAACCGTTTGATTAACCAGGTCACTATCTTTTCAAAGCAAACAAATTTCTTTTAATGTATTCAACATTGTATATCTTATTTTAAGATATATTTAATAATTTATCTAAAATTAAAACATGAATTTTAAAAATAATATTTAACAACATCAGCATATGCTCTACAGTTTACTAAGTTCACAAAACATATTATTTGAAAAGAAAAATTAGTGCATTTTGAGCATGCTATGCTGGTATTTTTACATTTTTATAATTTGTAAACTTTAAACTATACTTTTATAAAATATTATATGAATCGCGTCATTTTTTGTTGAATTATCACAACTTATTGAAAGCAAGTCATATAGATTTAGTTTATTTTAAAGAAAAAATTTACAAAGTGAGGACAGCAATAATATTTATAACTATTTTTGCCCAAAATGAACTTTGGTGGATTTTTGATATATTAAAGTAGATAAAATTACGCTTTGAATGATACCAAATTCATTTATACCCAAATTTTGTCCAGGTTTGTCCTTTTTTAGACTTATTTTGACTAGACTAGTATTTAAATATAGATTTAACTTACCTAACGGTTGCTTTATGCCGTATCTGCGCATGCCTAACGCTTGCGCCGAACTGACTGCCTACTTATTTAACGATCTACTTATTTAACGCACCAACGGAATTTTGTCTACTATGGTTTTTATAAATAATGGCTAGTTAAGGAGCGTTTTCTCAGGGTTTACAATCTCAAAAAATGTAATCTCAATCTCCTAATGTCAATAATTATATTTCTTTTTTTACCCGTCACTTGCAGCACTTGACGGGGTTCAGATCCGCCTCTGAACTAAGAAGTAATCATGATCTACGTTAAGTTATTGTTTTTTGAATACCTTGATTCTAGGTGAAAATATCGAAGTTTTACACAATATCGGCTACTTGTTTGAAACTTATCTTTTGCTTCTGTTTAGTTATAGCAAACCTATAACTAAACGGGAATTGTTTATATTGTATTCTCAGTTTTATACACTCAACAACATCACAATATTAGTTGTTGAGCAACAAGGTTTTACAAGCAATAGCTCCACTCATAATCAAACACAACACTAACTGAATCTCTGTTAGGCCAAGTAATACAAATTTGGTTAGTCTGAATTAAAATACAATGAAATCGCGCCGACTCACAAAAACTTGAATATTTGGTCAAAACGTGACTAAAACTTTATTTGTATTGTGTTGGCTGCCTTTTCAAACAACAATTGTAACACCACTTTGTGTTTTGTGGACCTCTCCAAACACAATAAACTCATTTTTGACCACTGCGTTGCGCCTATTAGTATAAATTTTACATCAAGTTTGCGCTTTTACTGATTTTCACTAAAAATTCCAGTTTTCAGTAAAAAAATGAGTTATTCATGCTGTTAAGCGGCCTAACTTAAATTTATTTTAGCGCTCTCGTTTGATGAGAATTTTAGGAAATCTTAAAATATTTATTATAAATTTTATTATTATTATAAATACTTTTTTAATTGATAATAATTATTATTATTACGCAGCCGAGGTGTAATGGTTAGAGTTCTGACTCTGGTTCGACGCCGGCTCTTGCCCTATAAACGACATTGGTAAGGAAGAAAATGTGAACTTCCAAGTTAAATGCTCTTCCGTGGTGCTCTGTGATAAGACCGTAAGGACATCTGAGAATACCTTATTAACTACGATAAAAAAATATATTGTTATAAGTATAAAATATTATTATTAATAACAAAAAATAATAATAATTTGTATTCGTATATTTATTCAGTTATCAATAATTGTTACTTACAAATTTAAAGAAATCGCGCACAATAAAAACAGTTCGTTGTAAAGAATTTGTTTAAAATGCATATCCTAATTATTGACGGAGAGGCAAATCCTTCTTTTCTAAAAACATTTGCAATTATAGCTGCGCCAGTCAATTTGCGTAAATAAATTGTGCTATCCAAGTCTACATTTAAACCTTAGAGCCATAGTGCGTTTACTGTGATAGTTAATAAGGAATTCCAGTTTTAAACTACTTAATTAGTGAAGAAATCACGTCTTTCATCCTGTTTTAATATTTTTTCAGCGGCTAATTCAAAAGTTTGGCTCCTTGTTCTTAAACTATACTTATATCCTCAATAAGCTAGTGTAATTTATGGCGCCACAAATTTGATTGAACCAATTCCATTAATTATTTTGTTTATAAGGTCAATACGCATATTGTGAATTTAAAGGGTAGTCAATATGATATGTGTTAAACGTTCCTCGTACGGGTGATTTATTGGCTTAATCTAAATTGTATTTCGGTGTTGAATTTTTTAACTTGTATTTACATGTCCTGTGCAATAGGGAGACCACGCTAGCACGGCAAATTCTAACAATGCTCAAATACAAGTAATATACAGGAAACATCAAATAAACCACGACTTCTAAATCCTTTTTTAAATTTCCCTGGCACTCTATTTTCAGCTGCAGTAGCGTGTTCAGCTTGCAACTTCACTTCAAGGGTATTAGATATGATAACCCTCAAATCAAACTCTTTTGCTGTAGTTACGAGTTGTTTACGATGACCATTTATGACTCCATTAAATAGAAATGATTTGGCATATTTGTTTTTTTTTTCCTCTATGCATAACAGTGCATTTTTTATGTTAAATGGCATAAGCCGTTTTTAAGGCTCTTTTTGAAGATATAGTGCATCTTTATCAGACTTGATAACACCTATGAGCTTGTTGTCATCTGTATACATACTTATATGACTCAAAATTAAATTCGGCAAATCTTTAATGAAGAGCACAAAAAGAGGCGGTCCTAAAACCGAACCCTGAAGTACTCCGCTGAATACATTTCTTTATGGGAACAGTGTATAATCTATTTTGACACGTTGTTTTTTATTGGTCAACCAATTTTAATCCAGGTATATAATTCATGAGAATTTTTAGAGAAAGGTAAATAAGGAGCTTAAAAATGAATTTTTAAATAAATCTTCTTTAATCAAAATAATCAATAGATCAGTAACACGATCCTGGCCCATGGTCGAACTGAGAGAGTTTTTTACAATCTTTAGTTAGCTTAAAAATTGTTCACTCTTAGCAACTGACACAGGAAAAGTGTCGAAAATCAGGAGCATGATACATACGTACGAAGAAAGACATTCAAGTTTCTTCTCGAGGATTTGATTGATTAGCTGCAGTAGATTTTCTTGCTTGAAAATAGTTTTGCGGGCATTGTTAAAACAGTGAACTTCTTCAATAAGATTCTCTTTGTTCACTTCTCTTTGATAAAACCATGCAAGTTCGCAACGGAAAGATTATCATTATCCAACCAGATGAATGAAAACATATTGTCAACAATTCTGCTTGCCTCAAATATTGAATCAGTCTGCTGGATTAGACTACTTAAAGCAACATTAAAAACGTTGACTTCGATTTCTTTTGTTTGGCGTTTGTGAAAATGAGCTGTGTTTGATGACTCATTGTGAAAGCAAATCAGTTTACGCTTTCTTTTAGTAGCGAGTTCAGTTTTAAATTCCAGTGGCTTAGCTACAGCTACAGCCTCTTAAAAATTTGAAACCAAGAGCCCCGAAATCCGTTTATAATTTTTCAGCAGCTGTCCAATCAAGCGTAGCACGCCATCAATGGTAATGGCTTCAGATTGTAGAAATTGACTTATGTCGTTAACAACAGTAATGGTTTTGTACCAAATTGTATTAAGCAATACAAATGCAAAAGATGATAACCATTTTTAAAGCTGTTGCTTGGCTGAGGTGCTCCCTGGTCAGATCCAGGTTTTCCATGGCGTATTTAAGGGCTGCCAACATTTCTACCGGGCACTTCGCAAGTATTTTGATCGCGTCGGTACGAGAGCTCTATCTTCTCATAGAAAATCTATACGGTAAAACTCCAGTCGCTTCAGTGAGAACCTTCCATTGGGTAGAACTTTTACTAAAAAATACGTACAAAAGTTTGAAGTTTCCAAAGAATACTTTGATCTCAATGGCTTATTCATCTGAGTGTACACCAGCCATATTCAGACGGTGAGTGCTACAGGGAACGTACAGACCTTTCGAATAATTTTACCATATTAAAGTTTGAGCTTCCTTAAAAGCACCAAACATATTGGACCTATTATCTATCCCTGACCGTAACAGTTTCAAATATCCAAACCTAGCCTTTCAATCACAGTGTGAATCTTTACTACATTGACCCCCCCCCCCCTCATTGAAAGCTCCCACACGCAAGAATTTTTTCTTCTTTGATTGGCCAGCAATTAGTTTCTCGTTCATAGAAAAGAAAATGAATAACTAAGGTTATCTGCTCAGTGTGAGATGTATCGGGGTACCATCAGTTATGATGATAAAGTAGATACCATCTTAACTTTTTTTGACAGCTGCCCTTCGGATAACACCAACACATTCTCTGATGAACCCATTTTGAGACGACAAAGAGAGGTACTAATAAGCTCCGTACCGGCAAGAAATTATCCATTTTCTTTCCCAATCACACGTGTTGTTTCACCTGCAAACATAGTTGTATATAATAATTAAAATTAAGTATTACCATAATTGTATTAATAATTAAAATTCATATCAAGAGAACTTTATAAGTAGTTACCTAGAAAAGCTAAATTCAATGGTGGGATTCAAAAATTTAAGAAACGGTTCGGTATGATGACTAAAAAAATCAAAGACCAAAGACAGAATCTGGGACAGTTTTATTCAAGTGAAAAAAAGTCATTTTCCATCAAGAGAAATTTAATAATAATTGTCTATTGAACATTGCACATTAACAAGAATAAACGAATTATATAAATATTTATAATATAGTAGTAAATAACACAAAATGAAAAATTATTACAAAAATGAACGAATTATATAAATAAAAATAACATACGAAGAAAATTATTTTAAATAATGCCACATCGTCTGTAGATATTCATCATCTTTAGTTTTAATTGTCTTTACACGAGGATCATCAGCAGAGTGATTCATTCGCAACCATTTCTTCACAACGGAAACGTAATTCCAGTCCTTCAGAGGTAGACCAGTTAGACTAATTGTCAATATATTGGAAATATCTGACACAGTCAAGCAACTTCTTTTGTTGGTACAAATGGTATTCATTTTTGAAAATCCTCTCTCTGCTTCTGTGGAACTTACTGCGATGGTTTTTATAATATTTGTAATAGTGTATTGCTTTTTTGAAGTAAAAAAATTATCTTAAGCTGCATGCAACCCATCTTGGCCCCAGAACTCGACCAATTTTTATAATACCAATCTCAAGTTGCTCAGATATATTCGAAAGTTCAATGTGATTTTTGTTAAAAATTTTTTGTTAAAAAATGACGTATATTTTTATCAATAAAGATCATAAAGAATAAATGATTTATCTGTTTTATTTCATTGATACAATCGTCTAGCACAAGCTGAAGGCGATGATTTAAACAGTGCCATCTTATTACATTGGGAAATTGTTCTGTGATTTGGGTACTTACCCCTGATTTTCTTCCCAGCATGACACTCACTCCGTCAGAACTAAACTCAACTGTTTCTATTTGGTCTTCTTTAAGTTTGTCACGCTGTGACATGTCACGCCGTGACACTAGTAGTAACATTTTTCATTCTAGCGTAAGAATATTTATTTATTTTAAATAAATATTTATAAATTACTTGTAACTAAAATAGGGCAATAAATATCAATAGATATTTAAATTTAAATATTTTTAGTTTTTGTGTTATGTGTCTTAAGTTTATGTCACGTTGTGACGACACGACGTGACATTTTTTTAAATTAAATTTTTTAAAGAATAATTTTTATAAAAATGTTATGCAAAAACATGTTGGTTTAACAATGAAACCTTATTCAAGTGCATCATAATTAGATAACTAGATAAAATTTAATAAAAAAACGTAGTTGAATTTTGCAACACTTTTTTTTGAAATTATTGTAAATAAACTGTTTTGTTAAACGTTATTGTTATACCAATCTTATAAAAATCCGAATAAATTGGTTTCTTTTGTTTCAACTGTCTTTTTGATGATGTTATTGTCTTAATATTCAAAGATTTTGTACTGGTCACACCGTGACGTCACGGTGTAACTTAAACTCCGTTGATATATATACGTTGTGTCTCCATTTAAATTTATTAAACATTTTAAAAATGTTATGAAACTTTTTTTTCGAGAAAAACATCAGATTTTAGCGCATTTAAAATTAAAAATTTAAAAATTAAAGATACTAAAAAATTTCATTTATGGTAATGCATTATCATAAAGTAACCCATAAATGATGTAAACACTACACAACTGTATCATTTAATTGGTGCAATAAAAATCTAAATTACCCACATTTACGTAACAAATAACAATAATATCAGATCAGACCTTTTCGTTACATTACTAATAATAGTTCAGTACATTAATTAATTTTAAAAAAAAGCATAATTTTTGTTTGTCGGTTATCTTTAAATTTTAACTTGTTAGTAACCGGTTCGCCGAACTCAAAAAATTTTAAGAATCGGTTCTACCCAATCGGTGCGAACCGCCCGAATCCCACCACTGCCTAAATTCCTAGAAGTCAAGAGTCATATCCAAATTTCCACAAAGAATTGTAATCTATTTAGGTGTCTCAGAATTGATTCGCTGGAGCTCTGAATCTATATCAGTGGAGCTGGTAAGACGAGTGTATGCCACTATCTAAAAATTTTGGTGCAGTGAGCTGGATTGATGCTGCACAACACATCTATGAATTTCTTCCATTGATCCCTAGCTCCTCCGCTCCAATAATGGAGGGACAATTTCTCGCTTTTGATACTGCTTTCTGTTGCCCAAGCAAATTTTATTTATAAAAAAATAAAACTTTTGGAAATAGAAAAATAAAAATTTAATATAACATTAGTATTTTAAAATGTGTTTGTATTATTTTTAAAAGGTTATTTGATAATGATAATATATATTAAAATTAAATTAAAATTCTTTTTTCAATAGACATGTTAAATAGTCTAAAGCTATATGGAAATGAAGCTTTAATTAGTCATTATAAGTCTTTAAAACAAGAAGAAGATACTTTGGACCATTTTGAAAAGTGTTTAAAAGTTGCAATTTTAAAAAACGATTGTGATGCCATAGGTCAGTTAATGCTTAACAAACCTTGTGATGTTGAGGAAATTTTAAATTATGCACTTCAAATACAGTGCAGTTTTAAAAGTACTCTTTTATTGCTCTTATGTTATGCTGTTGAAAAACACTACAATGGTGTAATAAAATTAATTTGTAAGAAGAAATATTTGGAAATCACTGAGTTGGATAAAAATCAGTATTTAAAATGCGATATACAAATTTCAACTGATTTATTGTATCGGTTAAGGTAATTCTTAAATGATTTCAATTTTTAAACCAAAAAATGAACAGGCATGCTAAGTCTCATGGTCCTCATTTCTTGCATTCATGGTTTGCTTATACTTCTTTAGTGTTTTTAAAACTCATCTTAATTTTGACATTTTTTCCATAATATTGAGATGTTATAGTATTTTTTCCTTCCCATGCTTATACAGTTAAGCATAAGGTCGTCACAATCTTAATGATTATGACTGTGCATCCATACAAACATTTTACTAAGTAATATAACTTTTACTAATATATTATGTTGCAATTAACTTTAAAAAAAATGTAGAAATGTTTTGTTTTTTTTAAGATCTTTTGTGGTTGAAATCAAAGATTATTTTGTGTACCCAGTAAGGATTGGGTGTAGATCTTCTGTGAAAAATTATGATGGTGTTAAAGTTATATTATCTAACATTTTTTGTGACAAAAAAAAACTTGTGGCTAATTGGAGAGAACTTTCATTACCTTGTTTTTATGAAGGTTGGCAAAAAGAATGCATGAAAGAAATGTATAAAAATGTAATACTTTCTTTTAACTGCATTGAAAGTATAGTACCAACTAATATTACCATATATCTTGGAAATGTTGAAAAGTTGAATCTTAGTTCAAATAACTTAAAAAATGTTCCCACAGAACTGTTTAAGCTTCCAAAGTTACGTAATTTAAATTTATCATCAAATAAGTTGGTTTGTCTCCCTAATGTTATGGAATGGTCACCATACCTTACAACATTATCTCTTGAAAATAATTTATTGAAGAGTTTTCCATCAAATGCTGATCAAGTTCCAATAAAAAATCTCTATATTTCGAATAATAAATTCGATTGTATACCTCCAGGTATATGTAACCTGATGCATCTAGAAACATTGCATATTAGTGGTAATGTTAACATCCATGTTTTACCTTTGCAAATGGGAAAGTTGTCTAAACTTACCAATCTTAATATTACAGGATTAAAGGTAAATGTTTATTTAATGTTTTTATGATCTGCAAAATATGCTGTGCAATTTCCCTATAATGATAAAAATGGTAAATTTTGGCAAAAATTATAAGGTTAGTTTTACACTTATTTTAAGTTCTAAATCAGTGTATATTCATGGTATGGAATAATGATTTTTTTAATCACAGTTTTGCCTCTATTATATTATATATTATTTTATTTTTCAATATGCTGATATGGTTCTAATATGAACTGATTGATCAGTTAAGTTTTTATTTTGCTTTTTGTTGTAAATGCTAAATTAAAGTCTATAGAAAAACTCATTTAAAGTTTTCAATATAAATTTAAAAAAATGTTGTTTAATTGTTAAACGATTTCCTGCAGTTTTAAGACATTTTAATCATTTTAAGTTGTCTCAAAATCTGCATCCTAAAAAGACTACAGCTCTAAATTTTTTTTTTTACTTGTCAAAAATCTTGAGTGATTATGATCTGCAATAAGAAAAATGTTCTTTATAGGACTCCACATCCCTGCTCAAATGACCTTTTAATCATGCAGCTTGTTTCTGCGTCAACTTGTTTCTCCCTGCAGGAGCCTTGTTTGTCAAGGTTCGTGTTTTGGAGATATGAAGTTGAGACAGGGTTGTAACAACAACTAAAGCATCCTCCTTGACTTTAGTGGCCTTCTCAGCCTTGGAGAGGTGAGTTAACATTAAAAAAAATTATTTTGCTATCTCTCAGATGCAATGATTACAGTACAAGATTCAAGTTATCAGCTCTTGAAATAAGAGTAAGAGTCAACTCAATTTGAAATTCAAATTTTTAAATGGATTTCATAAACTTAGTAATTTAAATACAACTAAAATTCAAAAAACATCTAGAGGCTAAATATGAAAACTCTAATAACAACAAAAACTACACTAACTCCTAACAAATTGCAACAGCTGTTACAACTTTCTACTGAACCACATATCCAAAATACAGGGATTAACTTTTTCAAATATATTACAAAAATATATTACAAATCTATCACAAAAATATACACCTAAACTTGTATGTATGGAAAACGTTTTGGATATCCAGAAAAACTAAATGTTGAAAAAAATATCTGGAATTCCAGAATTATCCGGAATTCCTGATATTTTTCTCAACTTTTAGTTTTACCGGATATCTAAAATGTTTTCTATACATACAAGTTTAGGTGTATATTTTTGTAAAATATTTGTTTCTTAAACTTTTTCACTCATCATCCATATGTTTTGGTAAAATATCCTGAAAAAGTCTGGAATATATTTCCCTTATTTTCCTCTTAATTTTGCTTTTAACTGAGTTGCTTCAAATTTTTCAAATTACAATAAAATAATATTTCTTTATTTTTGTGCAGTATTTTTTTTGACAAAAAAAATGTCAAAATAAAAATTATATTTAATTCTTTAGATTGATAGTCCCTCGGCTATAAAGAATTTAAACAGTACACAAGAAATAATGTGTTACTTAAAAGCATTAATGAGATCTGCAGGGCCATATTACACAATGAAATTAATGATTATCGGGTTTGCAGAGCAAGGGAAAACAACTCTTCTTAAAAGGCTCCAAGATAATACAAGTTATAATGAAAATCAACGAACAGAAGGTATTATGTTTATAAATGTGAAATTTATTTAGATATGCTAAACTATAGAACAAATGTGTTAATTTCTGTATAAGATGTCTAAGATTTAAATATATTATAAAAAGTATTCTGGTGAATCCCTTAAAAAATATCAGCAGTTTGAGTTTTTTAAATTTGCGAATTCCTAAAACCATCTTTATTAAGGATGATATTTTTTTTTGAGTTGCATACAAGTAGTTATGAGATTGCTATTAACATTTCTGACACAACTCTTCACATTTAAAAGTAACAAATATAGAATGTTGAAATGACATGTGCAATATAATTTGAACAAGTAAATTACATAAATAACATATTTATAAATAACAACTTTTGTTTATATATATTGTTTTAAATATTTAAAAAATACTGCATGGGATTATATAACACGAAATTTTTCAACCTGTATAACACTCTATCATGAACCATCTCAGATTTTGATGAAACTAAATATAATACAATAATGTTCATGTAAAGTCTTTTAAAAGATATGTCAATGACTCTCATTCTCGTTTTAATTCTACTGAAGATGCAAAAAACTTTTTAAAATTACTTAATAACCAACATAAAATTATTCAGTACACTATGGAAATTGAAAATGAAAATAACATGCTAAACTTTCTTGACACAACTATTATTAACAATAATAAACGTTGAAATCAAACCTAACTCATGTCATGATCCAAAAATTATAAAGGGAGTTTTAAAAGGATTTGTTCATAGGACATTAAATTTATGCCCTATGAACAAATTAAATTTGTATATTAAGGAATTAGCCCAAAGTTACAAAAGGTTTTTAAAAAAGCAGGTTACACACTAGTCTTTTAATCACCAAAAAATTTACAACATTTACTTACCACAAAAAATAAACCTCCTCTTCCTATAAATTCTTACCCAGATGTGTAAAAACTTGAATGCTCCTTCAAAAAATGTTATATTTGTGAAACAAAATAAAAAATCTCATCTCGCATTTACCACGTTAAAAAAATATATATGAAGGAAAATGGCATTATTCATTAATACCGGAACGTTCAAAAAAGTTGTCATGGTAATTTTACATGGAACAATAAAAATGCTTTAAAAGTAGAGGCCAATAATTTTAACAAAAAAGTGAGGGAGTCACTTGAAATACAACATCATAAATGTGCACCTTCAGACGGCAGTCTAAATCAGGAAAATGTAGGTTATGTCACGACTTCCTTTTGGAAACCTATGTTTTAATATTTGAATCAAAAGAAACTATTGCATTGATTTGTTTTTGTTTTGTTTTTAACAGTTTATTATATAAATTATACTTGATAATGAGGTTATCTACACTCCCTTGAAATATTGTATAAAAATTAATTAAAAAAAAAAATAAAAATAAAGATTTACATCCATAGTAGAAGTTTTTATTTAATTATATATATTAAACTCTTTAAAGATGTCTTTTAAAATTTTTAAAGAAATCTTTTAAATTTTTCGCAAATTTTAATATCTTCCAAACTTTTAACTGTGGCTGTATATAATGTATTTATTCTTTAATTATTATGTTAATACAGTTTTAATCATAGCCAAGTTTTTTTTGATTTTATAACTTTTTTTTAATTTATAACTAATTTTTTTAATTTCAAAGTTAAAATGTTTTTAGTTAGATTTTTCCAATTAATTCTCTGTTTATCTATTTGTAATAAATTTGTTTTAAGGTTCACAGGGGCCAGGATTTAGTAGGAGAGGGCACTATAGTTAAGGATACTACATATTTTTTTTAATATTTATTCATTGCTATACCTCTTTTTCTATTTCTCATATTTTTCTATTTCTTATTTTATATCTTTTTCGTTGTAACTTCAAAATACAAACTTTAGTAAACAAAGTCACTGTGCTGAAAAAAAAATTGACTGTAAATCAAAAATATTTGTTTATTATAGGTATTGATATTCAAGATGTCTCTATTGGGTTTGGTCTCAAAAAAACTTTTATTTTTCGAGTATGGGATTTTGCAGGACAAGAAGAATATTTTGCAACCCATCAATGCTTTTTATCTTCTTGTTCTTTATACTTATTAGTTTGGGATGCAACTAAAAAGAGCAAGGGCTTGCAACTTCTTAAACCATGGTTTGAGAACTTAATAGCACGTGTTAAAGTATTTTATGTCATTATCGTTGTTACAAAACTGGACCTTATCAATGAAAACATTAATAATGCTCGTAAAAAAATGATAAATGAAATTGAAGACATTTTTGAAAAAGTTCCCTCTATTAAAAATATGAGAGCCAAAGATAAATATTTTTCCAGCAGAATAAAAGTATCATTTGTTTCTTTAAATCCAAAGTTTCCGGACTACAATAAAGGTTTATTTTAAAAATTTGTTTTTTTAGTTTAATTTGATTGACTTCTTAATGTACAATTTTAAATTTTTGATTCTTAATTAATTATATTTTAAAATTAAAAGTTAAAATTTAGCATTCAATACTATGTAATATATATA
Organism: Hydra vulgaris; assembly: GCF_038396675.1. Taxonomy (NCBI): domain Eukaryota; kingdom Metazoa; phylum Cnidaria; class Hydrozoa; order Anthoathecata; family Hydridae; genus Hydra; species Hydra vulgaris. The sequence goes on from NC_088927.1 coordinate 13,770,725, forward strand.
TATATATATATATATATATATATATATATATATATATATATATATATATATATATATATATATATATATATATATATATATATATGGCTATTTCCACGATGGAAGAGATAAATTTCGTGTTTAAAATTTTTTTTTTCAAAAGGTTTTATTTCTTTAATTATAGTTTAAACACCTTAAAATTATTGTTAAAATAAATTTTGAGTAGAAAATGTTTGAACCGAGTAGATAAATTTGATGAATTTTAGCAACTGTTTGTTCTTTTTATTATTCGAAAAAGTGAGTAAAATTTGAGGGCGAGTTATTGCAATATTTTAAACAAAACATATCCATATTTTTGTTTAGAAAGAATCTTTGAGATTACATATATGTCTTGAGTAAAAAAACTTTTACTCTTTAAAAATAATTCAAGTGTTTTTTTGTCACATACACATCTGCAAAAATTACGTTGCGTCACTGAACTAAAAGCTAAAAAAGTTTAATTATAGCAATGAAATTATGCTTTATGGCGAGGTTTTTTTAGAAATTATATATTTTAATGTAAACTTTTAATCATTACTAAAAAAAATTGGTCAAAAAGCATTGTATTAACACATAGTTATAGTTTAAAAGCTGTTGCGTCACTGAACCCATCGACGGGATAATTAGCGTTTTATAAAAAAACGCGGTAAGGAAGTCAAAATATCATCCAAAAGTTCAGATTTCATTGTGGGTTTTCAAATTTTTCAAATTCGAATAAATTTTTGCATTTTAGTATTGTGAAGGGCTATTAGTAAATATTAGTAAACTTTTGGATTTATGTTAACATTTTCTTATAAAGTTGTAAATTTTTAAGAAATGGAATCAAAATTAGAAGTAAAAAAAAAACGTTATGCAGAATACCAAGCTAATTATGTTTCTCGTAATGTTGATAAAAAGAAAGAAATGTCCAGAGTTAGATCTTAGAGATATCGAGAAAAATTGAAAGCCGATCCTAATAAAAAAGCAGCTTATGCTGCTAAAGCAAAATTAAGAGTTTTAAAAAGTCGCGCTTTGAAAAGATAACTTTTAAATCAATATCAAAGACCAAGCTCATCTTTTGATTACGATTGCGCCTATGAAAATGCGTTGCATGCAAAGGTATGAAACAGTTCGATAAACACTTGCAAACTGTTAATACATTTGGTTTCGAAGTATCCTGGGACGAGTGGAGAAAGCCTGAAACTAAAACATATGCAAACCTTGAAAAAATTTCAAAAAAGTCTACTGTAACAGAACTCATCCAACACATATCAGCGATGCGTGATAAGTTCGTTAAACACACATTTGTAAAGAAAAACCAATCAACAATTTTTAATAAACTGAAGGAGGTTTCGATAAGTGTTAATTCTGAAATTGCGGTAATCCAAGTTGATTGGGCTGAAAGCGCTTGGTGTTTCTATCAAAATGAGCCACAAGCGGCTCATTTCGGTCAAAATCAAGTTTCTATCATGACCCTAGCAGTCTGGAACATTGAGTTAAAAACATTTGCCAGTTTCAGATTCAACTGATCATACTAAGTCTTCCGTTATACCGTACATTGACAAAATCCTTCACTTTATTCCTGATCAAGTCAAAGAAGTACACATGTTCAGCGATAATGCCACTTCTCAGTTCAAAAACAAAAGCATTATGGCTGAAATGGTTGTGTTTGAAAAACGTTTTCATAAAAAATTCTTCTGGCATTTCTTTGCGATGCACGGAAAGGAGTGGTTGATGGAATAGGAGCTACTGTTAAGCGAATCTCAGCCCTGAAAACTAGTCAATACGAAATCAGGTCAGCAGCAGATTTTGCGTTAGCATTACAAGATTTGCAAATATCTGTAATTCACATGTCAGAAAACGATACAAGACAACAAAAAAATGAACTTGGATTCAGTTCAATTTTAAGTTATTCAAGAAAAATCAAAGGTATATCAAAATCACATTATTTTTATGTTCAGAATGATAAGGTTGTTCCGATGCTATTTTCACCTGAGTATAATTAAAATTTGTTACAAAATAACAAAACTTTTTTAAATGATTTTAATTTCGTCTTTTTGTTTCGTCACTGAACGTTGCGTCACTGAACTGATAGTTTTTTTTCTGTAAAATAAAACGATATGAAAACTTTATTGTTTGTGGCTTTTTTTATGACTACTTTATTGCTTAATGAATAAATTACAACAACAAAATCTAATAAGTCAAGCAAGAATTAAAATTTCAGCAAAAACTCCATTTAAAAGTATGTTGATAAAAAAAACAATTTTTTCCGCGTTGCGTCACTGAACTCATGTTTTAATTTTTGCTATGTAGCAGTGTTATGTTAATACAATTGTGTTTAGTTTATATTATAAAATTTTAATTCAAGATTGATTTAGAGTAATAAAAAATTATTTTTGAGTTATAGAAAAATTTCTGTTAAAAAAAATCTCTCCGCATGATGCATCACTGAACTATGGAATTGGCCATATATATATATATATATATATATATATATATATATATATATATACATATATATATATACATATATATTATTAATTAGGGGTATGATTAAAAAGCACATTTCATTTTTTCGGAAATGGCATAGCAGCAGAAGATGAACTTTTACTTCTACTAGCATAAAATAATAATACTTTTTTCCAAATCAAAAAAAAAAAAAAAACCACACCAGAGCAGATGAAAATTTGGTCTAAAAATACAAAAAATTCAAATTTTTTTATTTATTATAGGTACAGGGTCACTTAAAATTATTTCAAAAATACCATGAGAGTTATCTTTGTAGCTTGATCTATCTAATTTTAGATTTTTTTCTTTTTTTGGAAAAAATGTTGGAATAGTCGACCATTTCATCATTTTTACCAAAAAAAGAAAACAATCTAAAATTAGATAGATCAATCTATAAAATAAGAAAAACAATTTTCTTACCCATTTGAAATCATGTGTATATTTGGGAGGTTAGGGGTAATATACTTTAAATATAAAACGTTTTTGTAATTGTACATTTTTTATTCAAAGAAAGGCTATTTAAATGTTTTTTTATGCAAAGTTTTTGTATCTGTTGTTTTATATTTCAAACAATGATAAGCTACAACCATTAAGATTGCTTCTCTTTCTTGGCTAAAATTAATAGCACGTTCTGAACTGCAATGTAGAATAAGACCAGTGACAAGTTTTTATAAGTTTCTTTTAATCTAGAAATAAGTCCCATTTTGATGAACTGGTTTTCAGCCATTCTATCTCATGTAATATCATTTTTAACAAATCAAAGAAAAAACCAATTTTCAGGTCCAAAAATTTATGTAATAAATTTACAGATGAACATTATTAACTAGGCACATACCCACAAATATTTCATTTAAATGCCAACTGTTTTTTATGTTTTTAAAGTGTTTTTAGCTCATAATTATTTCATAAATCTTTCCTTATTGCCAGGGATGCGGAGTCCCAAAAGGACTCCAGCTTTATATCTCTACTTTTTCCAAGTCTGTAGTGTCCAGAAGCTCTAAACATGTTTATTGACTTATTATCTGCTATAATAAAAAAATTCATGAGATTTAATGACTTGAAACTTATTTTTTTTAAGCTCGGAGTCCTGGAGTCCCAGAGTCCTTGCTGCCTATACCTATATTGCTATTATACCTAAGGACTCCGGACTCAAAAAATGATTGTTCCTCTAACCTAAAAGTCTTAGTTTTTTTCCTATTAGTAGTTCATAAACTTATTTATATTTTCAGAACTCCTGGATAACAAAAACTAGGATAAAGTAATCTTTTTGTGACTTTCAAATCCAGAGTCCTTTTTGGGACTCCGCATCCCTGCTTATTGCAATGATATTGAATTATATTGCAATTATATTGAAACAAAAACTACTGATTTGTGAATGAAGAAGATTGTATCTTAAAAACAAACTCCCCGTGCCATAAATCTGGCATGGTGTGTGAAGCCATCAGAAATCTGGTATGGTGTGTGAAGCCATCAAAAATCTTAATTTAATCTTATCTTAACTTGTTCTTAATTGTTTGAGCCTTAAGATATTTTCCTTAGAAATTAAATAACTATCAATACTTCACGAACTGTTGTTTATAACAGAAACTTGGCACTCAGTGCAGCCAAACCTATTCCAAATTGTAATTCAGTTGGAACTAAATTTTTCTCATACTTTTTTTGAATAAAAATAAAAACAAAGTTAGGCTTTTTAAATTTTCTAAAATACTATCTTATTGTCTCCATTATAGCAAGTATGTAAATGTTTTATTTTAATCTCAATTTTTTTCACTAACCAAGCTCTTATAGCTTTATAACCATTAAATTTATATATATTTTTTATTTTAATATTATAACTCATAACCTTTACATTTTTTTCTTACTTCACTGTTTATTTTGCAAAAAAATTTTTTGCACAACATTTTTTGAACATACTTTCTGATCAGCTAAAATTTACATCTTCTTGTCTTCTTTTTAAAACTTTTTTTTTTATCTTTCAAGATAATATCTTTACAGTTTTTTTTTAATTTTCATCAAACACATCCTCTTTTAAAAACCGCATTTTCACCTGAACATTTTTATGTTTGTTTAAATTCTTTCTATTCCTTTTTAAGTCAACAATTTTGTTTCTAAATGGCAAATCAAAAATTAAAGAATTTATTAAATTTATTATTATTAAAAACATTTATATATTGATATTTTTATCATGAAATATATATTAGTATATTATTAATTTAATTTAAATTTGGACTCAATTGTAAATTTATAAGCATTTTACTATAATATAGTAAACATCTGTTATAATATATATATTTTTAAGAAAAACTCAATATTTTTCATTCTTGACATGTTTCGTAGTTTACATACTACATTTTCAAAGATAAAATTACAATTTTAATCTCTGCAGTATAAAATCAAAATTTGAAGACATTACAGAGGAAATATTAACAGACAAATAGAATTGATACAAACCAATAAAAATAACAATACAATTTATGATAAATAAAATAAAAATAAAATTAAATAATAAGCAAATAAAACAAACTTGACAAATTGATATTATAGTGAACAGTTTGTTTATTTAAAGATGATTGTTAAATAAACAACATAAAAACTTAAAATTTACTATAGAAAAAGAACAAGATAATCAAATTGCATTTTTAGATGTTCTTATCAATAAGTTTGTTTCACTTTCCACATCAGTTTATCACAAAAAAACATATACGGGTCTTTTACAAAATTTTCCAGTTTTGTTCCCTATTGTTTTAAAATTAGTCTTACACTCTGTTTGATTGATAAAACATATAAAATTAACAACACATGGCTTGGGTTTGATAAGAACATAAAAAATCTATCATTTTAAAAAATAACCAATATCCACCAAAAATAATTGACACTGAAATTAAATTATTTGTTGATAAAAAGTTAAATACATTTGATATAAAAAGTATTGATAATCCTAATATAAGATATTATAAACTTCCATTAATAGGGTTTTACTCAAGTTTTACTAAATCTAAAATTAATAAAAGTCATTAAAAAGTATTGTAAGGATGTCATAATTAATTTAATTTTCACTACCAACAAATTACAAAACAGTTTATGTATAAAAGATCCACTTCCTAAGCTGCTCAAATTCGATGTTGTTTACAAATTTTTTTTGTGCTGGAGGTAACATCAGTTATATTGGAGAAACCTTCAGATACTTAACAACAAGTATTCATGAGCACTTTACAAGTGACAAAAAATCTAATGTTTACAAGCATTTAATTTCATTTGTTAATTGTAAAAATCTAAGTAACTATAATTGTTTTAAAATTTAGGATACTGCTCCTGTTAAAAACAAATTGAAAATTAAAGAAGCACTCCATACACTGGTAATTTGTTTATTTCCCTTCACACTCTCACTGCTTTCTTTTTTTTGCTGTTGAAAATTTAAAACCTAATATCAGGGACAACTTTTTGTTGGAAAAGTTTAATGTTTTCTCAATGTCTTTGTAAGAAAATGCCTTATCCCAGGGTACACAGGAATCGTAAATCTTCTAGCACATGTCTTTGCAGGCAAACATGTCAAAGTGATTGTTCTCTTTTTGAATTGTGTATTCCCATTACAGTCATGTAATGGGAATAGACATAAGACATAAACATAGACATAAAATAATTAAGGTCATGTAATAACAACTAACCTTTTTATGACAACATATGCAATTATATTGTTTTAATTAAATAGCATTATTACAGGAGAAAAAAATTTATTAAAATACCAAAAAATGGTTATTAATGGCATGCCCAGTATGCCCAGTAAGAACACTTTGCTAAGTCTACGCATTGTTAAGACATTTTTTGGAAAGTTGAACAAGATTGAAGACTATCTGCATCAAAGAAAAAGAAAAACAAGATTGAAGACTGCACCAAAGCTTGCAAAAGATTTGCAAGTTGTATAAATCCTTATATCCTATAAATCCTCAAACTGTTTGCAATCGCTCGAAGAAAGTATTGAAAAAAGTACTGACTATAAAAAGGTTTTGTAGGTTGCACCAAAAAGTTGCGCCATCTAGTAAAGTTGCAACTTTCTTGAGTAAAAAGAATTGAACAAAAAAAGATTCCAATATTGTGTCAAAAATAAATAAGGTAAGAATAATTCTTTATTTTCAAACAACTTCTTTAAGAAATGCAATTCAAAACGGAAAAAAAAGGTGATTTTGTAACATCTTTTTTTTGCCTAAAGATATAGTCAAATAAGCATCCATTGTTAAAAATATCAATTGATACAAAATGCATCAATCAGCATCAATTAATACAATATTTTTGCAACAGGTCAGGTAACTATAATTGCAAGTATCATAAAGCTAAAGTTAAGATAAAAGAAACTTTAATCTTAAAACTTTAGCACCCAACTTTGACTTTTAACTTGGATACAAAAAAAAATTACAGATGTTCTTAATCAAATCAAAAATATGAAAAGGTTGGTAGTCATTTTGAGCTTTAAACCTATGCTCCTGCAATAAAAAAACTGCAGCAATAAATGAAATCTTTTTGAAGCAGATGACAATGTATCGTTTGAGGCAACTCTGTGTAATACTGGATGGATAAATAGAGCAGTGTCAGTTATTGAGAGAGGCAGAGACAAACCACTAATTTAACATGTACTATGTACAATAACAAGTACTATGACATGTAGACACCATGTCATAGTACTCCGAGCCAAAGGAATAGAAAAGTGATAGAATGATAGAGGAATAGAAAAAGTGATTTTATGATAACTATGAACTTTAATTCATGGTTATCATGAAAGACTTATAGTTTTGTATAAGTCTTTTATACCACATATAAGAATATAGACAAGTTTTTTGGAAAAGTAACGTTTATTGTTATTGTTATTATATTGAATGTTTATTGAAAATGAGGTAAAATAAAAATTAATGACACTTATTATTTAATAATTAATTGAAAAATTATTTTTAGGAAATTTAATTAAAAAAATGAAAAAATGAAAAAGAAATTGTTTCAAAGAAATGAGTTTGAGGCTTATTATTAGGAAAGAATAATAATAGACATAAATTAAAAGAACATATTTTTTATCAACATGAATCAATTATACATAATTAATTGAATAAACATTTTTCTAGGTTGATAAAGTCTTACCATTTTGCAGTGGAGCTTTACAGAAAAATTGATTTCCCATGAGTATCTTTGCTAGCTGACAGTTATTTACTTAGGCGGATTTGTTACAGGATTTAATTTTGAAAGACCTGGTTCCTTTCATCATGCAAAATATCTTGTAAAATCAATTTAAAATCTTCTACTTTGCCTTTTTAGTCCACAGCTTGATTCGAATCTTTTTTCTGCAAGCAACATGTCACATATTTGTTTTTTTGCAGAGTTTGTTGATGTTTTTTATACTTCTTGGTTTTTAAAAGCTGTTTTTGTGTGTATTACTTGCAAGATGGATTTACAACCAATCAAAGATATGGAAAATTACAAAATCAAAAGATCTGATATTGTGGAAGCATGCATTAACGTAATAAAACAGAGTACAGTTCTTTTCTCCAAAGCTGGCAAGGAACCGTTGACTGAAGTTAGAGAAAGTGTTGCTAAGAAGCTGTTTAACTCTGATTCTAAAAAGATATTGATAAGCTAAAATTTCCAGAGCAACACAAAAATCCAATAATTTGTCATCAATCATAGGAGGCATGAGTAAGTTAGTTTTTTAAAACCTTGAATTTACAAAGCATGATCTTGATTGGTATCAAGATATGTCTAAGTATAGGGAAAATAAAGTTCTTACAGAAGATTTAAAAACTGGCTTTATAAACTACAAGCAGGTAATGATCCTGCCAAAAGGATTTTTGATTAGTTAAAGTATATATTGAATAAAGTATTAACAGTGCCATGTAGCGCATGGGTGGTGTCCTTGTTTGTACTTTTGGTGTGCATTGCAGAGGCCACATTTGGAGCCCTTTGTTATGCTTGGGCTATTAAACAATGTACTGAGTACTATTTATGCTTTGAGTTAAGTTCTTTAACAAATTTAAAAATGAATAAAGTACCAAAAACTATAAAACACAAAAAACCATCATCATCACCATGTTCTCTAAACCTATCATTCATTAAAATTCGTGGTCTTGGAAATAACTTTTCTTCTGTTGAGTCTTATCTCTTGCAAAGTTCACCAGACCTACTTGCTCTTTGTGAGACTAATTTGAGTTCGGCTATCTCATCTTGTAATCTTAGTTTTGCTGGTTATCTTCTTTTAGTTTATAAAGACTCCAATCGTCGTATGCTTGGCCTGGGCATTTACATTTGTAAGAATTCATCCATTTGACGTGAAAATAGGTTTGAATCCGCAGACTATTCTTTCATGAGCTTTCGTTTAGCAACACTTCACTCTATCTCCTTTCTCTTTGTTCTATATCGCTCTCCTTCATCTCAAGAATGCACTCTTTTTGATGTTATTTCTGATCATATTGACCAAGCCCTCTCTCTTTATCCATCAGCTAATATAGTTGTTGTCGGTGACTTTAATGCTCACCACTCTGAAAGGCTTGGCTCTAGTGTCAGTGATTCTGCTGACATTAAAGCCCACAACTTTTGCCTTTCTCAATTCCTAACTCAAATAGTCAACTTTCCAACTCGCATTCCAGACAAACCGAATCATTTACATTCTCTGCAAGACATTCTCATGTCTTGTTTCTGATCCTAGTCAGTGCTCAGTTTCTCCACATTGACCCTTAGGTGTTTCTTATCACAGTTTGATCTCTCTAAAACTAATATCTCATTCTTCTTCATTTTCTGAATCCCCTATCACCGTACCTTTTACAACTACCTTAAAGCTGACTGGGACTCTTTCCGTAATTTTCTTTGTGATGGCCCTTGGGTAGAAATCTTTTGTCTTCCTGTTGACAAATATGCTTCTTGCTTAACTTCATGGATTCAGGCTGGCATGGAAATTTTTTATTCCCTCTCAACAATTCCAGTTCAAGCTTCACTCTTCACCATGGTTTTCCTCACATTGTGCTGCTGCGATTGCCAATTGAAACTGTTACTTCCATATCTATCAGCAAAACAATTCTCCAGAAAACAGACGTCTGTTTATTACTGCTAGAAGCCATTGTAAGAAGGTTTTAACTAACGTCAAAGCCCACTATTCTTAGGTCATGAAATCTCGTATCTCATCTAAAAAATTAGGCTCTTGTGACTTCTGGAGAATCTTTAATAGTATTAATAATAAGGGCAAATCTTTAATTCCACCTCTCTTGTATAGTTTAGACTTTGTCACCTCACCTAAAAACAAAGCTGAATTGTTTGCTAAAAACTTTTCATTAATATCGTTTTTTGATTCCTCTAGTTGCGTTCTAACTGATATTGCCAACAAACAGGTTGATCCATTACTTGACATTTGTATCACTCCAGCTTCTGTATCTAAAGTGATTTCCTGCCTAGACTCTTCTACAGCTTGTGGCCCTGACAACATACCTGTTATTGTCTTGCAGAAGTGTTCTCCGGAGCTGTCGTCTATACTCTCAAAACTGTTCAACAAGTGATTATCAGAGTCTTGTTTTTCAGCCTGCTGGAAAGTGGCATCTGTTATCCCTATCTTCAAAAATTCTGGAGAGTGATCTGATTTGTCTAACTACCGTCCAATTAGTCTTTTTCCTATCATAAGCAAGGTTTTTGAATCTTTAATTAACATACAATTAATTTCTCATCCTGAATCTAATAACTTACTTTCTGACCATTGATATGGATTTCGATCTTTTTGTTCTACAGCTAATTTTCTAACAGTAATAACCGATAGGTTTTATTGTGCATTAGATAAAGGTAGAGAGGTTAAGGCCATCGCTCTGGACATTTCTAAAGCTTTTGATAAAGTTGGACATTTCTAAAGCTTTTGATAAAGACATGGTGGTCTTCTCCATAAGCTTTCTTCTTACGGTGTATCTGGTAACATCTTTAAGATTATTGAATCCTTCCTTTCCAATCGTAGCATAGAAGTTGACCTCGATGGGCAGCACTCTTCTTCTTATTCTGTAACTTCAAGGTTTCCTCAAGGTTTTATCCTTGACCCTAAACTCTTTTTAATTTACATTAACAATCTTCCAGATATTCTCACATCTAAGGTGGCATTGTTTGCTAATGATACTACCATTTATTCTTGTCGTGATAAGAAACCAACACTCTCTGATTGCTTGGAGGGGGCATTTGAGCTTGAAAAAGATCTCACTTCTGCTACAGCATGGGGCTCACAGTGGCTGGTGAACTTCAATACAGATAAAACTAAATTTTTTTAGCCAATCATTATCGCAATAAGTTAAATCTTCCTATATTTATGGATGGTGATGTACTCGATGAGTCATCTACTCTTCATCTTCTAGGATTAACTCTTACTTCCGATCTTTCTTGGAAACCATATATCAAATCAGTTGCAAAATTAGCATCTGCTAAGTTTGCATCTCTTTATCGAGCTTGACACTTTCTTACTTCGGATTCGATTCTCTATCTCTATAAATCTCAAATCCGGCCTTGTATGGAATACTGTTGCCATATCTGGGACGGATCTTTTAATGATGCCTTTTCTCTTTTAGACAGGGTGCAAAAGGGCATTGTAAACATAGTTGGACCTGCTCTTGCAGCCAATCTCCAACCATTATCACATCGTCGTAATGTTGCTTCTCTTTCTCTTTTCTACAAATACTATAATGGCACAAGAGACCTAGTGTCTCTTGTGCCATCTACTATAATTCATTCTCATGTTACTCGTCATTCAATTAAGTCTCATCCTTTTTCTGTGACTGTTCCTAAGTGCTCCAAAAACGCTTATTTGTCTAGTTTTTTTCCTTAAACATCAGTTCTTTGGAATTCGCTTCTTGTATCTTGCTTTCCTGATTTATATAATTTGCAATCCTTTAAGTTGTCTGTCAATCGTTATCTTGCTCTACAATCTTCATCTTTTCTCTTCCAGTAACTTCCAACTTTGTTTAGTGGTTGCTTGCAGCCTTGTTGGAAGTGAAGATGTTTAAAAAAATAATATTGAATACCATATTGAGTATTTTTTCCATCTTTTTATAAAGATGACTTTTATGTCATTTTTTGTCATTTTTTGAAATTTCAATTTATTCATTTGACCTTCATTTTTTGGTGCAACATAAATTTTTTATTTTATTTTATTAATAGTTTAATTAATACTTTTTATTATTATTATTTTTTGTTTTGTTTCATATCATTTTCATAGTTTTATAATTTTCTGCCAAAACTGTTTAAAAAATTTGTTTTGAACTACCCCGAGCAAAGGGGTTTGAAGGATAAATTGATAGTCAATCAATTTGAGATGCTTACCAGAATGCCTTTTTTGTTTTGTTTGTAATAACCAGCAAGTTTAATGGCATTGCAGACATAAAATAATTCATAAATTCTTCTTTTTTCAAGTTGCACAAAAAAATGACGATAATGATGATAATCATGGTTGTAATGGAAGTGGCTGTTGAAGAGAGTTATTTTGTTGGAGAGAGTTATTTTGTTATTTGCTAGACATAACCCTCCACATAAACTTTGTGCAGGGTTGTAATAGAGTAGCAAATAACAAAATAACTCTCTTCAACCTTGTGTAAACAAGGTTTATATACAAGGCTGCTAAGAGCAGTAACAGGATGAGCGGGGTATTATTTTGGTTAGTTAATAAAGAATGGGTTTTAAAATTTTATTGCTTTTTGACAAATTGATTGGCAATTTTTGATATTCAAAAAGTTTTTCCACCAAATTTAATGACTGCTTAAAAAGCGTTAAAAAGGTAATGCTTTGTGAAAAGAGTATAAACTTAGAAAGCTTAAGCTGTAAACTTGGAAAACTTAAGCTGTAAATTTTGGTATATTTTATAATTCAATATATATAAATATAATTTTATAGTTCAATCTTAATCTGCTATTCAGGTTAATGTTAGGAATGGCATTTTGTTAAGTTGCTTCATCTCTGCCATAATGTCAATGATAGTTGCTACATCGTGATCTTAATATAGTGTGATGTGATATAAATGTGTGTTGCATCATGTGATATAAATTTGTGACATTATATCAACCTGCGCAACTCATCCAAACAGTATTTATCAACAAGAAACTTATAATTTATGCAGGAAATCTAAACAATTATCTTTCTCACTTTATATGTCCTTTTTAATTGTAATTAAAGACTATAAACAAGGATGGAGATCCTACAGCGCATAGCTTACAACTAAGTCCTTTACCAAGAACATCAAAAAAACTTTGAAAGGTATGCAATAGAAAGAGTGACTGTATTTTGAAAAGTGTGGCTAAATTTTTGGTAAAAGAACCATGGATTAGGAGAGAAATTAAAGAGAATTGAGGAGCTGAAGAAAAATTATTTCTACTAAATAATCAAAAAATTTTAATTTATAAAATGGGTATTCAAAACTTAAAGAAAAAGATTGGCTGCAAATTTAGCACAGCAAGAAGAGTTTATGTGAATAAAATATTCTGGCTTGACATTCCTGATCTTAAAAATACAAATAAAAATAATTCTTAGATCAAATGATAAAAAGTATGCAAAAAATATATATATTTTTAAAACTAAAAGAAAATAGATTTCAAGAATTATGAACCAACTTACCTACCATGCCTATTTTAAAAGATTTATAATAAAAATGCAGTAAAAAAAAAAAAAAATGATATTAACTCTAAACTTCAATCTATTGTATTTTTAAATAAAATTAATAAATGTTAAATATTATACTATTTCATTTTAGGTAAAGAAGCAATTTAGAAAATTAGAGGCTACATATAATGTTGAGATTATTTAAATACCAGCAAGTACTCCTTGTGTGATTTTGATTTTGATCATGGTGAGTGGTTTGAAAGAAAACTTTTCAACAAAAAGTTATTGCTGAAATTCCCATAGATTTTGCTGTTAATATAGTATTTATGTGCTATCCAAACTCTATGATTCTCCAAATAGTTTGCATAAAATAAAAGTAACTTGAACTCAATAAGGAGCTGATCTTACAGTTAAAGAGCTGACATCTGACAGATTCTAAATGTAGCTCATTCACAGCACCATCACAGTAGTTCATTTACAGAAAAAGAAATATGTCAGTTATAATATATACAGATAGAAAAAGAAGAGTGAATTAATAAACTATATATTCATCTAGCTGTGAATGAATAAAACATACCTTTGCATAGTGCAATTTGATAGCAAAACATTAATTAAACTAAAAAAAGTAAAATTTAAAATGATTGTCTGCTTTAAGAGCAAAATGTAATGTCTCCAAATACTTCCTTTACTATTTTAAGCAAGTGTGTTATAGACCTTTTAAAAAGGTAAAACCTTGAATTCAAAGAAGGTCCATGTTTGTACTATTGCTAGTAACATTGAATTAATTAAAAGTCAAAAGATTAGTTACATTGCAATTATTGCAAGTTTACTTTGCACTTATTGCAAGAGTATTGTAAATATTTTAAGAGTAATACTAACAGAAAATGCCAATTTCTGAAATGAAAACAACTAAAAAGTATTAGGGTAAGTAAACAGTAAAACAAAAATTAGAATAAAAGTTAGAGAAAATCCCTTAACTCTGTTTTTATAAATTATTTACAAGAACTTTTAATATATACCAAATGATGCAAATACAGCATCATTTAACACAACTTGCAAAGAGTTTAAAAAAAATGGCAAACTATTTTAAAATGTCTCCTTTATTTCAGGTACCATATTAGCTGCATAATCTCTAGCAGTTAAATATACCTTTGAAGCTGGAATAAGAAAGTTATTCATATTATACTTAATAATACTTAATGTATATAATACTTAATGTACCACATATTTGGCAATATGCAGTTCATTAAGTTGACAAACTCAAAGAAATGCTGATTTTTGATGGAACTCATTGGTTAATCAATGAGCTGTCAAACTAAGAAATAAGCATTTTTTGTTAGTATTCAGTTGTAACTGAAATGGATAAAGTATCATTTATTTCACTTTAGATATTTTGTATGACTTTGTTGTATACATTTAAAAAAATAAAATTTTAAATGTATTTTCTACTTAGAATGCAATAGTTATGACATATAGTTTATATATGCTGTGAGACATAGAATATCAAACGCAATAATTTCTGAAAAATTCAATTTTCTTAATTCTTTTTTCTTTCAAGTGTTTCAAACAAAGTTTATTGGGGCTGTTTTGAGCAACTTACTTTAGGTCTTTACTCTTTACTTATGTTCGCTCTCTTTGGTTTTCTTAAACACATTTTGTTCATTTTCTGCTTTTGTTTTCTTCTTCATTGAGTTTTAACTGTTTGCTTGCTATTTATTTATATTTTGTTTAATGATACAATAAAGATTAAGATTTTCTTTCTTTGTTACCTCTTGTAATCTTCAGATTCAGTTACCTCTTGTAATCTTCAGGTTAGTTACCGCTTGTAATCTTCAGTTTCCACAAACATATTACAATTGAGGCATCTTTAGAAAAATAGTAAAATATTTTTAATTCCAACTATATTTTTTCCAAACAAAGTGTCTGTCATTCTGAACATATTTTTGATTATAATTATATTATAAATATAATTTTATTAGTTTGTTAGTAGTTTAGTTATTTAAACAGCACTCATATACAAATATAGAAAGCGATACATAAATAAATATAACAATGCTTAAATAGGGTAACTTTTAGCATAACAATTAAACAACACCAAAAAGTTATTCTAAAAACAATAATATGATATTAAAGTATAAATACATTCAGCTATTTAATTAAAGCTTACTAACATAATATAAAGAAAAAACTAATTTCCCTGTAAATCAAATCAGTAAAAACAATTTCTAAATAAAAATCTTGAGTTATGTATAGAGTTTGGTTCTTTTTAAATATAACTATTGTCATAATGTTGGAAAAAAAGTAGGGAAAAAATGTGTGTATATATATATATGTATATACATGTATATAAATGTATATAAACATGTATATATAGGTGTAAATAAATATGTGTATATATTTACATACATATATAAGTAGCCGCAACTTCCTAGTATGTTCTTCAGATATCACTCAATCTGTGTTGTGAAGCCCTTACAGCTCCCTAAATGAGTATACAGATATATGTGTGTGTGTGTATATATATATATATATTAGGGTGTCCCTAAAATATATCATAAATCGAATTTTAATGCGCGGAATACTACATTTAGCATAATTTTATCCATAAAGAAAAACAAAAAAAAATTAAGTTTTTAGCTCAAGCGGAAGGTTATTTAGGTGAATTCACTTTTATATAATAATTTATAATAAATAAATTTTGATTTAAAATTGATTTTTATCCGATTCAATTTTTATTTATGTTTCGACAAAAGCATGGCCAACAATAAAAATAAATGATGCGTGTTTTATAAACAATAAAAACTAATGATGCGTAAGTTTAACTCAAGCCACTATATAATTAAAGTTGAAATCAAGTTAAAAAGTTGTTTTCAACCAAGAAATTCGTCTAAAACACAGGTTTGAACTTCTATATAAAACTTATTTACCAGTTTCACTATGTTTTCATTATTTTTTGTATATATTATAGAATATACTATAATCTTTAGTTGTATACTACAAATGTGTCTAATGAGCATTTTTTAAATAAAATAAATTTTAGAAAATGTCTCTAAACATATATTATCACGTTAATTCACTGAGAACAGATATTGATGATGCATCAAAAGCTATAAGGAAGAGGAGACAATTTTATTTGCTAGGGTTTCCTTTACAGAGTTTTGCCCCTAATAGACTTCCAACAAATGGAGAAATGCTCAGAAGGTATTACTGGCTTAATCTCGAAAAAAGCATAAGGTAAATCTGAAAGTAATTAACAAAAGCATTACATTTTTTACACGTTTAATGTTAACTTTTTAATGTTTTTTTTTTTTTAAACTTTTTAGCACAGATCAACATCAAAATTGGTTGTCCAGTTGCTTCCAGGAAGACGTATTTAAGATGCTCCAGGTTTGCTGATGGAGTGTGCAGAGAGAATACTAAGCAGATAGTTACTGGTGTCTGTATTCTGAGAGAGCTTGTCAATTTATGGGAGCAGGCTGGGTTTAATGATGTTTTCATTGTGACGGAGTAAACTATCAAAACCAGAATCACCAAAAAAGTCAAGGAATACCATACTTTAAAAATGCTAAAAACACTCGAACTACCAGAGGGTAGCTACAAAAAGAAGGTGAACACTTTTTTGAAAGAGAGCAGTGCTCTCTTCTCTATTAATAAAACAAACATATTTGATTTAATAAAAAGTGATAAAAATAGGGATGATGAGGCTAAGAAGGAAGACATAAAATTCTCTAGGCTTTGTCTGAGAGGGGATATGGTCAAATTCGGGAACATGGACAATGAATTTTGTGAAAATGCTCACAGGGCACAAGAAAAAATAATTAAGATGTCGGAAAAAATCCAAAGAAATAGATATAAAAATAAGAAAAAGGAGATTAGCTATTTGAAAAGTGACTTTTCAAGCACAGATAAACAATCAAACTGAGTGCGACGAACTATATTTACCTCCAGCTAAAGTCCAGAAAAAACAGAAAAGGTTTCAGAGTGACATCAAAGTTTGCCTTCAGTTAAGTATGGAAAATATTATTAACAATTGGATTCCAATTATGACCAGATTTGGAATTGGAGTCAGGCCGGGTATGTGTCTTTTGTCTTCTCTTTACAAGGCTGGTGGAGTTAATATTGATAATATCTCGATATCAAGATCAACTCTAAACAGGAAAACTCATAATGTTGTGGAGTCTGAGGCACAGATAATTAGAGAGGAAAACATTAATAAAATAAGAGGTTTAAAAGTTGTGGTACATTTCGATACCAAGATTTTAAAAAGATACGATTGGGAAAAAGAAATTTCTAAATATGAGGATAGAACTGCTATCAGCGCATCTTCACCAGAGTCTGGTCCACTAGACTTTATTCTTGGCATCTTAAAAATCGAAAGCTCCAAGGGAAGTGATCAAGCCATTGCAATTCAAACAATGCTTGAATACTATGAAATGTCGGATCAGATTATTGGATTGTGTTCTGACACAACATCCAGTAACACTGGTAAAAATAAAAGTGCTGTAAGTATTATTATTTCCTATGCCCTTAAAAGACCGGTTCTCTGGTTAATGTGCAGACATCACATTTATGAAAGACACATGGCTCATGTGATAAAAGAAATATTTGGTCCTACAAGTAGTCCCAGCAAAAAACTTTATGTAATTCTCCAAAAACTATGGCCGCAGATTTACGAAGATGTAAACAAACATGAGAGAATTGTAAAGTTTGACTGGTCTCAAGATGCTTTCAGGCCCGGCTCATTACTGTTCAAACTTGCCTTGGATACTTAAGATTTTGTATTACAGCTCTTCATAAGAATACTTTTCAGAGAGGTGATTACAAGTATCTTTGTGAGCCTATGGCAATTTTTCTAGGAGCTGAGTTATCGAACTTTTCATTTAAACAGCCTGGAGCTCATCATGAAGCAAGGTTTATGGCTGACTATATATTTACTGGTTATTCAGATGACTCAAAAGTACCACCCTACTGATTCCGAAACAGTTGGAAAAAATACAATAAATCATCTGAAAGTCGCAACCACCTACATAGTATTTTTTCATGGACTCTTCTTTCTAAAAAGCCCTTATGCTTCTCAAGCACCTTCAAATGATTTAATGGCGTTCGATATTGCTTTTCAGTTACAAACAGTAGACGAGTTTAAAGAATTTGCAGCAATAGGAAAGGTTCTTTACCAAAGTCTTAAGCGTCACACTTGGTATCTGTCTCCGCAACAAGTCATTTTTGCTCTTGCTGATAAGGATCTGAAAACCGAAGTTAAGACCAACATGTTAAACAAACTGCTTTCTTATGATATCCCAGAATTAAAAATCTGTTTAAAAAGAGACCTGAAACTAAGGTTGAAATTATTCCTACATCAAAATTAGAAGGCTTTGTCAACAAGCAGTCCTACCTTTTGTTCTTGCTATTGGAGATCTCCAAGAAGGAAATTCTGCTATGGAAAGAAAAAGGCATCGATGCATGTGAAAATGAGGAAGTTTCCCAGTCTTTTACTTACTTTTCAAAGTGTGTAAGAGCACTTGCAGTTGTAAATGACCGTGCAGAACGCCACATTAAGTTAATTCAAGATTTCATAGAGAGAACACACAATGAAGACAGGCTTCAGGATACTCTCCAGGTATTTTCTTCAATAATACGAAATATAAATGTGATTTTTAGTTGTTATTAATAATAATGGTTGTTAATGTATATGTAGTACTTTTTATAAATTTATGTATTTGTAATTTAGGTAGTTCAGAAGAGCCGTAAAACGGTTTCAAAGAACGCTACAAAGAAAGATTTAAAAATTATTTAGTTAAATATTATTTGTATTAATAATATTGGTTTATGTTATTTTACATTATGTTATATTATTTTTTGATGTTTGAAAAAAGTGATTTTTTGATGTTGAAAAGGTCAAACTTTTATCTCATAGTTTTCGAACGTTAAGGGATTTTTGTGTCAATTTTAAATTTTATTGACGAATATAGATTTAGTTGAGAATAGTAAAAAAAATTACGTATCACCTTGTTGCTCTTACGTTTAGGGCAGTTGTAGCTAAAACTTTAGGGCTTTTTG
Source organism: Hydra vulgaris (assembly GCF_038396675.1). Classification (NCBI taxonomy): domain Eukaryota; kingdom Metazoa; phylum Cnidaria; class Hydrozoa; order Anthoathecata; family Hydridae; genus Hydra; species Hydra vulgaris. Next base: position 13,789,871 of record NC_088927.1, read on the forward strand.
TTCCCAGGATCCAATCATTGTAATTTTTTGCAAAGCATCCTTATTTAACATAAGTATAAACATATATGTTTGGAGTTTGTTCTATGTCTGAAAATTAAATTCAAAGGTTAAAAAATGCTGTATCTGCGCATGCGCCTGCATTTTAAAAATTATTTGCTGTTCATTTTGTTGCATTTAAAACAAATTTCTCCTTAAAATTGATGATTTATTTTGTAAAAAAATTTACTTAAGAATTTTACGACAAGCATATTTGTTTGTTTAACACGCAGCAATTTTTTTGTTTGCTTCGGTAACAATTGTAATTCGAATAATATGAACTAAGTTATTATTAAGTCGAATTTTACTTAATAAATTAAAAGTGAATTCACCTAAATAACCTTCCGCTTGAGCTAAAAACTTAATTTTTTTTTGTTTTTCTTTATGGATAAAATTATGCTAAATGTAGTATTGCGCACATTAAAATTTGATTTATGATATATTTTTGGGACACCCTAATATATATATATATATATATATATATATATATATATATATATATATATATATATATATATATATATATATATATATATGTATATATCTACTATAGCATATTTATGTCAGCATTTGTTCACTTTTTTTGCTCATCTAAATTGATACAGCTTTTTTAGAAAAAAAAGAAAACAAAAAATAATGAATGAAAAGATTGCTGACCCTTCCCAAACCCTCAGTCGATGTAGCAGCACTCCACTGCAATTCAGGTTATTTGTCAGTCGAAGTATGTACTGAAGGCAGCAGGTTATTTCAGTATGATGCTCACCTAAATTAGCAGTATAAGATATATATATATATATATATATATATATATATATATATATATATATATATATATATATATATATATATATGTATGTATGTATATAAATATGTATATTTATATATATATTTATAAAAAAATATATATATATACAAATGAAATATACATATATATATATATATATATATATATATATATATATATATATATATATATATATATATATATATACATATACAAATATAAATATATATATATATACACACACACACACATATATATATATAATTAATTAGTAAAAAACACTTATCTAACTTTTATCTTCGACTTGAAGTTTCACCATTGCTGGATCATCAGGAAGAGTTCATCAGGAACTCTTCCTGATGATCCAGCAATGGTGAAACTTCAAGTCGAAGATAAAAGTTAGATAAGTGTTTTTTACTAATTAATTATTGCTCTGTTCTTTAAGAACATTGAGCACTCTATTTGTAAAATACACTAACATAATTTACATATATAATATATATATATATATATACATATATATATATATATATATATATATATATATATATATATATATATATATATATATATATATATATATATATATATATATATATATATTTATATAGATTTAATTTTATATTTTGATAATATTTAAGACATTAAGGCACTTAAAGAGCAGATTTATCATATGGCAGAATGTATGACGTTTGATGGAAAGCCAGGCAATAATAAAATAATGGGCATGCTGGTTCCACAGATTTATCAGAAATTAGAGGCAGAGATCATTAAAATAAGAATCATAAAAGAATCAAATGGAGAGATTCCAATTATTAGTCGGACTGAGTTTATAATGTTAGGCAAATCATTAAAATGTAATGCTGATAAGTTTCAAGATGAAGATTTCCAGGCATCTGTTAAAGTTTTGTTAGACACAGGTAGTGTTGTTCTTTTTTAATGAGATTTTGTACTGAAATTAATATATATATATATATATATATATATATATATATATATATATATATATATTTATATATATATATATATATATATATATATATATATATATATATATATATATATATATATATATATATATATATATATATATATATATATATATATATATATATATATTAATTTCAGATACAATAGTTTTTTTAGTTTTACACTGTAATGTTTTGTATCATTTTTTATTATTTTATTATGATTTATTATTTTATGATTTATTATTTGGTAAATATTATTTTGTATTGTGTTTCTTCTTATTTCCATAATTAACAAGCTCCTTTGTTACTCTTCTTCTTTGTGAAACTTTTTTTCCAATTTGAAAAGTTTAAAAATTGCTCTCAGGATGAATGCAGGTTTTTAGTTTACTTTGTCAAAAAATAGTGCCATACGCCATGTTGTAAGTGATGTAATTATGCCTCCTGTGGTATGTGATGTAACTACACCTCCTGTGTACAAAAAAAAGTTAAAAGGTTAGGAGGGAGGGTCTAAGTAACAATTTTTTTATAAATTTTTCTTAATGCGAGCATGATTCAAAACATTAACTAGTCATAAAGTTAAAAACAACTTTATCAACTAGTTATCAAAAATGATAAAAAGTTAAAAGTTGATAAAAGTCATAAAGTTGTTTTTAGCAATTTAACTGATACCTTCCTTATGAATTAACAAAAGAATTTCAAATTTTCTCAAAATATTTTCAGTCAAATTTCCACCCTTTAAAGTTAAAATTCAAAAACCAAAAAAATTCAAAATTTGGTACTCTTAACTCTTTCACTTTAAACTTTTTTTAAAATACATTTTCTAACAAAAATAAAAAGATTGGCAGTTTAATATTTGGGCGGGTGATAGACATCATAAATTCAATATTTAGATATAGATATATTTTACCCCATCAGTTGCAGCACTTGACTTGACTGCTTCTGGCACTGAAATAGCTCCTGTCTATTAAAAAAGATTTAGTTTAAGTTTTAAATAATGTGTATCTATTATTTTTACCTTGATTAAGTTGTATTTTAGATACTAAGTTTACTTTAGGTAAAAATTTACTAAGTTAAAAATGCAACTAAAAAAATATTTCGTATTATAAAACATTTTATTTTAAATAAAAAAATATAAAATTTATTTTAACTAAACTACTAAAGCTTGTTCTAAAGTTCTTTGTTTTTGTTGTTTTTTTACAATTTTTTTAAATATGTTTTTTATTAAATGCTTTTACAAATTTTTTGGTTCAAGTTTTGTCAGTTTTTTTTAAATGTTGAAACATTTTTAAAAAAATCTTCAATACACGGTTTTCTGATTTGGATAATTGATATCCGCAATATTTTGAGTTGTCATGTGCAAACTTATGGGAGGTAAACAAACAATCTTCTAGAGAAAATTAATGAAAAATATCTACTCAATGTGCAGTGAAAATTTGTACTAATAGTCAATATAAAGTATTAAAATGGAGTAAAGGAATTCATGATACAATAAAAAAAACTTTAGTACCTATACAAAACAAAAATTTAAAATTTACAAAGTAAATTAGATCAAAAAGTAGCTATTAAATAATACTATTAAGTGTTGCTTCAGTCCTACTTTTTTCTATCGTTTTTGCTTGTACACATTAGTAAAAGGAAATGATCTTATCTTTTCTCTTCTGAATGTGCTTTGTCAACAAGTTATTGAACTAATTTGTCTGTTCTCTGAACAATTATTCACAACAACAAGATTCATGATAGCTGTTTCAAATTATTGATAGAAATCATTTAAAATCCAATACTCTGGAGGAAACTTCATCAATTGAATTTCAGCTTTTCCATGACAAAGCATCTCAAACGCAATCCATGAGGTGTCTGTAAATAGTAAAACTAAACTGGGAGGTTTTTTTTGTGAAAAGTTTAAGCTCATTAGAGTATCTTTATCCAACATCTGTCTTTCTAAGGAATATTCCTCTATAAAAGCTCGTTTGAAACCAATAAGTCTCTTAGCCATATCATTACAAGGTTCACATTCTTTACATTTCTGATCTGCGTTTGCTATAGTGACTAAATATGGGTCAAGGTACCAAGTATGTTGCAGTATGGATTTAGAAACAGCTTAAGCCCCAACTTTATTCCATTCCTTAAATCTTTTTATCTGCCTGTATGCTTTCATATCCAAATAGTTAATGCTTAGATTTATCAATGTTTAATTTAAAAACATAACATAGCTATTTTATGTATTGATTAAAAAATATATATTTATTTTCAAACAATTATTCATACCCTGTACCTGTGTAGCTGAACTTAGTGTAGCTGAACTTAGCTCCACTCTAAGAAAGCATTCTACTATACTAAATATCAAAAGGAATTTTATTATTTCTTTGATTTCATCTCTGCTCTATTCATTGATTTCAGGGATTTTTTCTGAGTAGAAATAATTTTAGGTAAAATAAACTTTGTCCATAAATCTGTTATGATGAACAGCTCCAGGATTGTGTAGTTTGAATCTGTCAGTGGGTGATAGCAATCTTTGCAATGTCTTTTTCAAGTTATGTGTATTAGTAAAAATATTTACCTCTGCAGCCTAAAAACATCACCACAGGATAATAATTTTAATTATATTGGTTAAACGAAGCACACCTTTTAAGATCGCTAGTACAAACATGAAAACTCCTTACAATACAAAAGAAAAAAAGCAAATTCCACAGCACTTTCCTTATATATCTGGGTAATTAAAAAAAAGGAATTTTCCTATTTTTATGTGGAAGATTATCGATAGGGCCATTTAAACCTAGAGGAAAGTTATGTAATCTTTTTTTAACCAAAAAATACCATATCATTATATTATCTTTGAAACTATTGAATAAAAGAAATGAACTAATATCAAAATGTCACCACAAAAACTATTTTGTTATCTGCAACTTTAATGTTATCTAAGCTAACACTGTATTGTATTTTTGTATATAGTTTTTTTTGTTGTTGTTACAGTTGTAGGTAATGTCAAATTTAATTGGTATTTTATTGTTCTTTTATATATATAAAAATGTCTGAAATATAATAATACAACGCATGCATCTCATGAAAGTGGTACCAGCAAACTTATTTTTGATAAAAATACTGGCAACGAACGAATATATGCGGTGACGATATTTTCACTAACCTCTCTAATACCAATGGTATGTACGTGCTTTTCTTATTTTGAAATACAGGGAGAAGTTGCCGATAATGTAAAAAATCTTGAAGACCATGTCCCCAGAGATTTAAATGCTTTAAGGAAACGTAACTCTGAACGCCTAAATCGTATTCTTGTGACTATTGTCTATTATTGACTATTGTATTTATTTTTTGCCATTTATCTAAAAGAATAGTAAAAACAATCCTTTTTTTAAGCCTGTGTTTTTCAGATTTAAACCTATGCATGTGTTTTTCAGATTTAAACCTATGCATGTGTTTTTCAGATTTAAACCTATGCATGTGTTTTTCAGATTTAAACCTATGCATGTGTTTTTCAGATTTAAACCTATGCATGTGTTTTTCAGATTTAAACCTATGCATGTGTTTTTCAGATTTAAACCTATGCATGTGTTTTTCAGATTTAAACCTATGCATGTGTTTTTCAGATTTAAACCTATGCATGTGTTTTTCAGATTTAAACCTATGCATGTGTTTTTCAGATTTAAACCTATGCATGTGTTTTTCAGATTTAAACCTATGCATGTGTTTTTCAGATTTAAAAAATGTTGAAAATTTTCTGCGTCAAAAGACTCTTTAAATGGAAAAACTATTTTATATAATGCTTTGTGATATTTGTTTTGTTGATACGTAGAAATATTTTGTATATAAAAAAAAGTTGTTGTAAGTATATCTAATAAAAAAAAACATAACCAAGTTATGTTAATAACGAATCATTATATTCCAATATTTAGTTCTGTTTGTAAGGTTGGTATTTTTTTAATAAATTAATATTATTTTTTTGAGCTAATTTAAAATGCTCATATTAAGTGATCTGGGTAATATGATCGCTTTAGCTACTTTTTTAAAACCTCTGTGTTTTTATATATATATATATATATATATATATATATATATATATATATATATATATATATATATATATGAATTCAAGAAAAACATTCTTTTTAAATTAAGTAGAAATTATGGAAGATAAAATACTAAATATATAAAATATAACTATGCAGATCAAAACAAATCCAATATAACAATATAAAAGTTTTAATTTTGCAACAAGGAGATGTTTATTACTTAATCACTACACAAATTATGTTTACACATCAGCATTAATGTTTTTTTCCATTCTGAGGCCTTACATTGTTGTATGCATACTTTTTATTTTGTAATCAATTTTTTGTTTTATAAGTTTTTGTTTGGTGATATCTTTGTTGTATATCTTTGTTCATCTTAGTGTTTATAAAATAATTTTTTTTTATTATTGTTAGTACTGTTTGGGTGCATTGTCTGTCTTATTTATTTTTAAATATTTCTCTATTAATCTTTATTTTTGTCTTGACAACTGTCAAAATATGGTTTTTTCAAAAAATAATTCTCCTTTATTCTAATGTACTTCATTTCTTCCCTCAGGCATCCACTGCTTGTGTTTGACCATTCGGCCAATTTTATATGCCAAAGCTTTTAAATAACAATATAAAATTTTTAATTTTGCAACAGATTAAACTTAAACTATATGGCTTACGATGAAATAATGATCAATCAAAAACAAGAATAGCTATGCAGATCAAAACAAATCCAATATAACAATATAAAAGTTTTAATTTTGCGACAGATTTAAATTTTCAGTGTTATACTACATAACACAAAAAAAAGTAAAAAATTCTAATTTAATCAAGTTTTTTTAGGGATACGTTTTTTAAAATTTCTTTATATATATTTATTTATAATATATAAGTTTTATTACCTTTAATATATAAGTATTACCTTGAATGCGAATAATTTTTTATTTTTGAGAATATTTTGATTTATTTCACACCTTCAGGTTGTAATAGGAATGATATTATCTAAGAATAATATTATTAGGATATTCTAAAGAGTGATATTAGCTAGGATTGATATTATTAGGATACTTTTAGGAGTGATATTAGATTAGATATTAGAGTAGAAAGCGTGATGTTAATAACTTTGTAAAAGGAAAAATAAGTCTATCACCATTTATTATGTCATTAAAGAGGTTTATTCTCAAAGTAATATATCAAAACAGTTAACAATATGGAGATGTGCTGTGCAAAATGCTTTAAATGTGCAAGACTCAGCAATTCGCAAAAATTCTAGTAGAAAACTTTTAATTATAAAATTACACCATAATTTTGTAAAACATTAATGCATAGTATGCCAAGAAGAATACAAGCAGGGCTTGATATTATAGCATTCTAGTCATTTAAATTTTTATAACTATCATTTTGTTGAATATTAACAATTACTGATAAGTTTTAATTTTTTTGTTTATTTTCATTTTGCATTGCATTTATTCAATTAACAATTTATTCTGCAAAATTCAACTTAATTTTATATATATTTTATATAAATATATATAATTTTATATAAATATTACAGGCCTTGTTTTAAATAAAAAATGCTTAATACATTAGCTTAATGCGATATTTGACGTCATAAAATTATCTTTATTTTTTTTTATAGATGTTAAGTGTTTTAACTACCAAAATAAATAAATAACTGCAAATCAATTTAACAATTAACTCAAATAACTAAAATAATGTATAATCGTTGTAAATGTAGATATATTTTGAATAGTTTGTTTTCAATTTTTATTCTAATATTAATTTTAGTTACAATATTATTTAGTAATATATATATATTAGACTGCTTCATTTTGGGGTCATGAAAAAATTTAAAGTACCATGGAGTCTTATCTGCTGCGCAGACCCCTATTTTATTAATAGAATTTTTTTTTTTTCAATTTTGACCATTTTTAGGGGTTGCTCAAGTGCCCCAATTGCCTGAATTTAGACCTTTTTAAGCCTATTTTTGGCATATTTGAGCAAGTTCTAAAACTCAAAATAATTAAATTTTTTTTCTTTCCAGAGTTTCTTCTAAGTTAGAAAAAACAAATAAAAATGCATGGTATTTTTATTTATCTGAAATATTTCATGCAAATCTATTTATAAAATCCCAAATTTAGTGCAATTTTTTCCAATTTTTACGCAACGTAATAACTTTGTTGATATGTAAAGTCATAAAACGTCTAGCGATTTGATTTTATATATTTCTTAATAATAGTGTTATTTTTTACAAATATTATGCAATATTTTTATATTGTTTTTTTGTTTTTCTTGGAGGTTTTTCTTTTTCCTACATACTTCCTTTTGTAATTGTGCATGAATAAAAGTGAATCTTGTCTTTTTTCTTCCTTTCTGGCAATATCAATGTTGTCCTTTATGAGTTTAACAGTTCTTTCAGAGCAATCATTAACAACTGCAAGATTAAAAATAGCATCTTTAAATTTTAAGTAGAAATCGTTACAAGTCCAATACTCTGGCGGGGTTTTCATCCATTGACAGTCACTTTTACTCTGCCCTATCATAAGGAACAAAAGCCACGAATTTTCTGTGACCAATTCAACTAAGCTTGGTGGCTTCGGTCCACTGAAGTCTAAAGAATTGAGGACCTCCATGTTAGCTTTTATTCGGGCTAACGAATATTTATCTAAGCTACGAAATTCAAAGCTGTATAATTTTTGAGCAATTTCACCTCTTTCTTCACAGTTTTCATCAGCTAAGGCAAGAACAACAAGGTAAGGGTCCAGAAACCATGTGTGCCGTTTGATTGATTCAATGACTGATTCTGCCCCAATCAAATTGTACTCCTTAAACCTATTCATTTGCCAAAGAGCTCTCATATCCTGGATAAACAAAAAATTGTTAAGTAACTAGCTTACCTTAAAAAAATTTATATTTTAGAAACTTTTAATCAAAACTTTTTATTTATAATAGAATCCTTATATATATATATATATATATATATATATATATATATATATATATATATATATATATATATATATATATGTATATATATGTATATATATGTATATATATATATATATATATATATATATATATATATATATATATATATATATATATATATATATAAATATATATATATATATATACATATATATATATATATATATATATATATATATATATATATATATATATATATATATATATATATATATATATATATATATATCATACTTGTTAACTTGGTACCTACCTGACGAGGAGCCACAGCAGATAGTTCAGCTTTGAGAAACCAGGTAGTATAGAAAACAGCCACAAAAGTTGCCACTTCAGTAATTTCATTTTTCAGTCGATTTGTCAGACTGGGTATTGCATCCATCATAAGCTGGAGCTTTAGGTAGTAGATACCTATAAAAATATACATTTTTATTTTTTTTGAAAAGCTAAATATTTGATCATGTATAACAAATTCATTTTTTTTTGCTATGAAGCTATAATTTTTAACTTTGGACTTTTTCCTATCATAAACCTAAAACTCTCTACCTTTTGCCATAAAACGGGCATGATGAATTGCTCCGGGTGTACGAAACTTGTACTTTTCCTCAGAAAGCACCATAAGTGTAAGCTCTGTCAGCTCAATGTAGTCCTTCCTTGTAGCCCCATCCTAAAAATTAAACCAGAAGTATATTGGTATAATGCAATAAACATAGGTATGTATACTTTTGTCTTATAAAGAATAATAGAATTAAACAAGAAAAATCTAGGATATATTACTACTTCATAGTACATATTGTATACATAACTACATATTAAAACATCTAGTCATCGGGCTACCTTTTTCAGAGACCCATGGGTGATAATATTTCTGCAGAACGTTATGCTTTCATGCTTTTGATGACCAAGCCATGTTTCATCTGGAATAGTCAATCTTCTCAACACCTTTTTATTTAAAATGTCAAAAAAAAATCAAAGAGCTCAAAATTGAAGAAATACTAGGGTACAATAATATTTTACAAAAATGTTAACCAATTTTGTAAAACCCTACCTGGTTCTCTACATCAAGATCATTCCATGTTGATTTTAATATTTTAAACAGCATATTATCTGGTCCAGAAGTAGCACTACTTAGATAATTTTTCCAGAAATGTGTTATGTGTAGCTCGTTTATATGATGTCGGCATGCAATAGATAAAACTGGTCACTAAAAAACTTCATTTACCAGTAAAGAAACAGCTCCATTTTTGTTTCCAGTGTTGATTCTGGTTGTATCAAATGTAACAGCTTGTATACTGTTTGTAAGGTCAAAGCAATTCAAGATATCTCTGATCGCATTTTTTTGATTTTCGCCAGTTCCGGAAGAAATAGCTGGAATTCCCAACAGGTGCGTTTCCATGTTACCGTTTATTAATATTGCTAATCGATCTTTTTCTGATTTTTTCCCATCAGGATATTCATGACATACTTTTCCATCAAAATGGAGTTGAACTAAAATGTTCTTATTATTATTTCTGAAATTTCTCAAATGGTCCTTGATCCTCTTTGATTCATCATAAATGACTTTATCTGCTGCTCTTAATGCTGTAGAGGTTGAACATTTAAATTCATCTATATTTCCACCTGATTTAGCAATTATACTATTAACCATGGCAGTATGCTGCCTATGACTTAATCCTTCCCCAACAGCAGTATCAGCAGTTCTCTTGAGAATATCTTTTGGAAGTAGAACAGTATCTGGTTTTTTGACTTTCTTCTTTAACTCTGGATCTGGATACGGGAAATCATCATTATCTTCATTTTTATCGGATCCATTTGAGCTGAATTCACTCTCTGACATGGTTTCATTCAAACTTGATCTCATTTCAAACTTGGATAAACTCCTGTTAACAGAGGAAATGTACCTTGTGTCTAATCCACCTATTCTTGTTTTTCTATCTCCTAATTGGTCTAATAAAAAAGCAATATCTTCAGTCTTGTCTCGACAACTTCTTTTCTTATCAGCTTTAATGATTGCAACCAGAGTATCGAGCTCAGGTGCAATCCAAAAGATCCTTTTCATCTGAGTTAAAAATTTCCTCCTTTTTTCAATTTCTGATAAAGTTTGTCTTGATTTGTTTTTTTTTAACAGTTTCCAAGTTAGGATCAGCTTCTCTATCTTTTTACTAAAAAATGTGATTTGTAGGTTCTGAACATTTTACAACACATCTATTTCTGTTAATTAATTTATTTAACAGCAGATATTTGTTATATTAATTGTTTTCCTCTAATAATATACAAATAAAACAAAAACAAATACAGTCTGGTACCTACCTAATTATTTGTAATTGCAAAATCTGAAATCCACCCTTCAACCAAGGTGCAATTAACTTTGAAAGAGTGCAGCATAAAGACTTTTCATTATGGCATCTGATTTCAAAGTGTTTTGTCAACGGACAGTGGATAATTCTACTTTCTTTTTGTTTTGGATGCTTCTCCTTTAAATGCAAGAAGTATTGCAAAACCTCTTGCTCTGTAGAAAATTTGTCTTTTGGTAAGGATGACCTGGATTCCCCAACTAAAAAATTAACTTTTTTCTTACTTTTTCCCGACATGAATAAAACTGTAGTAAATAGCTCTAATAAGCATATGAAGTAAGTGTATCATGAAAATTATCAATAATTATTTCCCGCGTTTTTAAATGAAAATTAAATATCGTCTTTGCTAAAAAGTAATTCGCATAACGTGTTTAAGCGAGTACGCTAAAGTATTAAAGTAAATGCGAAGCGTAAAAATTGGTAAAAATCCGCATAACTATGCAATTTTTTAGTTAGGTTTAGACAAAATATTTTAAGCAAATTAAATTACCATGCATTTTTTTTTTTTTCTATTAACTTAGAAGAAACTCTGGAGAGAAAAAAAATAGAATTATTTTGAGTTTTAGAACCCTCTCAAACGTGTTGAAAATAAGCTTAAAAAAGAGTAAATAAGTCTAAAATTAGACCATTAGGGCACTTGAGCAACCCCTAAAAGTGGTTAAAACTCAAAAAAAAAAAAAATCTACTAATAAAATAGGGGTCTGCGCAGCAGATAAAACTCCATGGTACTTTAAATTTTTTCATGACCCCAAAATGAAGCAGTCTAATATATATATATATATATATATATATATATATATATATATATATATATATATATATATATATATATATATATTTCATTATTTCTGAAATTAGTTTTTGAATAATTATTGTTATTGAATCGTTATCGAATAAAAAAAATAATGATTTTTTTTATTTTTTAACAATTTTGGTAGTAAACAAAAATATTAACATATTGATAAACAAAACCCTTGTTAAATAATTTAAACAGCGATTTTGTTTTGAATAGCAGAATAGAATAATTTGGGTTTTCAAGTATTTTTTAAATATAAGTTGTTTTGCGTTTTCACTTGCATTGATGTAAAAATATGAAAAAGTTTAATGTCTGATTTGAGCATATTTTTGATACATAGTTAGAGCGCGTTCGCCAGAAATTTAATGCATAAATAATTTACGTTATCGTAAAAATGTTTTACATTTAAACAAATTACTAAGAAACACAGAGCTGTAGAGAAGAATCGTTTTTCACGATTAAATTTTTGATATTTTTTTTAATTTTTTTTTTTAATTATATTAAATTAAAAAAAAAATTAAATTAAATATAAAAGTCTTAATTATGCAAACTCTTTTGTTAGTTATTCTTAAAACATATAATCTTTGTTAAGAAAAAATTTAATTAATTTATTGAACAATGTTTATTTTTATTTATATACCAACTTAAATAAAATATAATAACATGATAAAATGTTATAACATGACTTGTGCCATTTATAAACCGTAGGCAGCTGCCCTTATGGCACCATTGGTTTTGGATAAAGTTTTAATTTGATGAAGATCACGCAAATTACATATGATTTTAATAACATAAATCTTCTCTTTTTCTGTGATAGTTTCAATTCGAAAAGCATCAGCCTCCCCCCCCCCCTTCCGTATATCTTAAATTTAAAGATATCCATATACCTTTAATTAGTAAGAAAAGCAAAGAATAATAATTATTGAAGAAGTAATTTTAAGTACAATAAAAATGAATTGTTTGTGTATTTTTATATAATATCTCGAAAAAAATGTGTTAATATTTTTGTTATCAAAGAGTACAGAATATAAATGTCTCTTGTAAAAAAGATTTTTATAGAGTTTTTTACTGAATTTTTGTTAGAAACATCTGCAAAAAATTTGTAGTTAAGGATTGATGAACTTTTTTCATGTTGCTAAATATTTAAATAAAAAGTTTAGCGTAAAATTACGTTAAATATAGTCGTTATAAAAAGATTAGAAATATCATCGCGATAAAAAAGTTACAACAATTACTTTTAACGTTTTTAATTTTTATTGCTCACAGAGCAATAATAAATTAGTAAAAACACTTATCTAGTTTTTATTCTGTCTATTAATAATATATATACATAAATAATCACACTCACACACACACACACACACACACACACACACACACACACACACACACACACACACACACACACACACACACACACACACGTATATATATATATACATATGTATATATATATACATATATATATATATATATATATATATATATATATGTATATATATATATATATATATGTATATATATATATATATATATATATATATATACTGTCTATAATTATTCAAACTTAGTCATACTTTTCAATATAAGATATCAAAGTTTTACATACTATTATAGTCCGGTAGAATTTTGATACAACCAGGAATAAAATATTATGAAGCTGAAACTTTGAACATAAATATATTATAAGTCACTATAAAAAAAGCCCCGTTATTTGGACCACCCGAAGATGCTCTTTTAAGTCTAATTAAAAAAGGGTAATAGTTTTTATGGTCAAAAAATTTTTTTTGTGAAAAATGTACTTTTCATATATCGTTAGAAAGTTAATATAATGCTGATTCATATTCGTATAAGAACTATAAGTTAAAAACAATATCTTTAGAAAACATGATTTATTATGCCTATGAAAAAAATTATACAAAACACATTAAGTAAAAAGATTCTTCCGTATTTATTGCTTTTTATTATTTGTTTAGTATGTACTTATAATAAAAAAAACATGCTTTCAGATAAAATCTAGAATAAAAGTTATTTAAAACAATATGGTTAACTTATGAGTAAAAAATTAATCAAATAAATCTTCAAATATGTTTCTAATGTCATCTGTGTTGTCAAAGTATTCAAAGTTGATACCATCATCATGCATTTTCAAAGTTCGTCTTTCTTATAAAATAATATGATTTAATTAAATATGATAAATTATTTTAAATTTACCATTATGGGATGCTCCATTCATATTAAAAAATGGTAGCAAATTGCATCAAACCAAATGTTTTAGTTATATTAAAATCACCTCTTTGTTGGGACAACTTTCTCCTCAACAACCACCACAAGTGGAAATGCGCTTTTTTGAATACATTTTTCAATTGCGTCTTATAACATTTAGGTACTACATCATTACCAGTTGTTATAAGAGCATTGTTTTCTTTTTTCCATACCCATTCTTCAGGATTAGGATCAAAAGCCCATCAAGTAACTTCCATTCAATAACTTGAAGATGGATGTGTAACCCATGTGAGTATGCCACTTTTTTAGTTGGTGGTAACTTATGAGGTTCAATTATACATTTGCAAGTCATTTCCAAATACTTTTGATATCTACAAAGGAAAGATTATACATTATAGTAATAATAAACATCTTAGTTTCATAGTATATAATGTAGATTATGTAAATTTCTAATATATAAAGTAATATATATTATAAATTTTCGTATGTATGTAGTTTATAATATATGTAAATTTATAATATATTTATAATACATAACTTATAATATAGTAAACGAACCTTAATTTTGTCAATGTTTTAACTAGTGCTCCATTGTAAATAATTTTAAATGCTGCTTTACCAACTGCATCTTTATCTGTTCAAAAGATTGTCATTAATGGTAATATTTCTTGGAGCATATTAGAATTTCTTAGAAGACTTAAAATGTTGGGTTTTCCTTTTCAGTATGTTGCAGTGGCAACATACTGACCATGCATGTACAAGTAATAAGTGCTCTTTAAACTCACTGGTTGTAAGAGTTAATTCTTTGATGCTCCAGAGATGATTACCCTTTCCGGACATGAAATAGACATTATAGATGTTTTATCTCCAATGATACAAAAGCATAACAGCTATATCAGCGTCATCAGCTGCAACTACAACTTCGCTATTTAATGCTAGCTGTAAAACAGTTGAAACAATTTTTATATCAGCATCACCTGGGCATATATGCACTTGGTGCCCTGCAGCCATAAGATGCTTTGCTAGCAGTTTAATGTCTTCTTTGTTTTGTTATGATAATAAAAAGCACTCCTGCTCAAACAGCAATGTATTATCATCATGCACATTGATCAGATTTTTTCCTTCTTTTCTTCTAGCATGCTCACTTGATATAGTTGAAAAAGTTTCATGCCCATCAAATATCACATATACTACATCATTATTGTGTTTGATGTATGTTAAGTACAACTTGCAAATCTTGCCAAAATTTTATCCTTTTACCTATCTTACCCGATGTATTAAAGCTCCACCATCGATTACGAATCTGACAAATTTTGCTTTTATTTCATCTACTTTGCATTGAACCTCTTTAGGTAAAAGTAATTTTTTGCAGTGATGATTTATATGGTTTTCTCATCACCCCGTTTTTAAATAACACAAGAAGTGTGGTAGTCAACTCATAACTAAAATAGTGTTCAACATCATCATCTCTTAGAGCAATTGCAGCAAGTCTTGTCAATAGAACGGTTGGGTTAACATGTATATAGGTGCCTTCCTTCAGTTTTATTACATTATGCAATCTATTCAGTAGTTTTATTTGGTCTCGATGTCTGATTTTAGCTTCGGTGATAACTAAATTTTCTAACTTGTTATGGATCATCAATTCTATTTTATAGCTTTTTCACATTTTATATCTTTCCAATTTTCACACCTTATACCTTTCCAATGATGGAGACAAGACCTGTTGATAGAGAATGCAAGTTTGAGTCTTGATATAAAAGCAGATTTCATCTCCTTAACCACTTTAAAAATTTTTGCAGTCTAAAAAATCCCTTGCACGTCTTGCCAACTCCATTTCTTTGTTTTGTTTTCTTGTTTTTTATTTACATCCGTTAGAGTTGTCATGACTTCGTGTATAGCCGCACTGGAGTTTAAACTAAGCACCCAAAGACACTTTCTGTTAGTCCACATCCTTACGTTAAGCTGCCTCTACTTTTTACAGAATGCATTAATGGCTGGTATTCTTAAAGCATGTGATCCATTATAAAGTAGGCACTAAACCAAGAACTTTTGAGACACTAGTGTTACATTTCTTGAGAATAAATTCTGGCACTCTTGGCGTAATTTATGTACCCAGTTGCAGCAAATTAGTTTATTATAAGCTTTGTTGTATGTAGGTAAAAAGATCAATTTGATGCTCTACAATAATGAAGTTTTTTGCGATTGTAACATATTCTGTATATTGAAGCCAGAGTTCTGCAGTTCTAGAATGTGATTTCAGAGATTTGATGAATTGTCTACTTTACTTGAAACAGTGATAAGTTGTTTTGTTTCTACAAACTTTGTCTTCAGTTAAAGTACTTTTCATTGCTTTTTCAAAAATAGGTTGAAATGAGGAAAGATTAATCTCTCCACCATTAACAAGGATAACCAGTAGTATAATTTTAAGGGCACTTTCTGCTAGAGTGTGCGCTCAAAGCAACCTTGTAGTAGCTTTTCCAGACATCGAATGTATAATACTATTTTCTGCGTATATCTCATTAAACAATTATTCCAAACCAGATAAAACCTCCCATAAGTTTGCCAACGCTTCCAATGTAACTCATTATGGTATGAAATCCACCCAATCTGCATACTATATTTAAATTTTCTTCTTTAATGATTGCTGTTGCTTTTATCCATAATGGTTGGTAAAAAGTTACATAAGGTATTGACATGTTCAATTTTTCATCCTGATCTATAACAAAACGAAGGGTGAAATAAATGCATGTTTAATCAGAAGGATTGAGATCAGTTATTGGGAGGAATGAAATTAATGATTTTTGCGGACAAATCTTTGTTTCAGTTGTATCTAGTTGCATAAAACCTGATCAGTTTGGCCATGGGTACTCAGCGGAACTGAGAAACCAGCCACTTTGCCATAACAAGTTAAAATTTAATACTCTGGGAAGTGCAATCGGAGAAGGCATTTCTCTGTAAGGTTTAAATTTAATCATCTGAAAGCAAATGTTACTAGATCCTAAATAAGATAGTATATTAACACCGTGATTTGTAACTAAATCGGACGTTTTCTTTTTTTGTTTTAAACGTTTAGAAAGTTTAAAGTTGTTACTTTATTGCTTCTTTTATTGTCATCATTTTTTTTTGTTAAGAAAACAATCTTTTTTCCAGTCAAAAATGTCCTTCTGCTGCTATAATGAACTAGAACTCTACCTATCGAGCTCTGATTTTTCATAGAATTGAAGTACGCCCTTAAATCTTCCACTTCTCTTTTTTTTTGCTGAACTTTATTAGTGTTTTTAATACCTTCAACTTGACAATGACATGTGACTCTTTACTGAGTGTTTTGTCAATAATAAATGTTTGTTTGCATATTTTTCTTCAATGGCAATTTGAGCCATCTAAAAATAAATCAATATATTTGCATCTACAAAAATGCAGAATACCGACTATATGACTTTGCAGTAAACCACTCAAAAGTATAATCATTATGATCGTGTAAACCTAAAAACTAAAACCTAAAAACTAAAACCTAAAAACTAAAACCTAAAAACTAAAACCTAAAAGCTAAAACCTAAGAACTAAAGCCTAAAAACTAAAACCATGTTTACAACTCTTGTATTAATAGATTAATAAATGTACTATTAAAGATTTGAATCTAATTCAATACTAAAAATAAAGTTTTTATTAATAGTAAAAGAAATTCAAAATAAGTGAAATAAGTTACTAAATAATGTTTTTTACTATTTCTTTGAAAAGTTAGGCATTACAGCTTAAATAAACAAAAAACACTTAATCATCATATAACTTTTAACTATTAATTTAAAATGTTTACTAAATTATTTAATAAAAATATAAACCTTTACAACATGCATGATTAACTTACCATGTATTATCAAATATTTTAATGCCTATGGGTACTGTAAAGTTCATTGAATCTATATAACGTTGTGTTAATGTAAGAAGCATATCTTATCAATTTTTTATTTTCAACCCAGAGTTCTTATAGGAATATGAATCAGCATTAAATTATCTTTCCAACAATATATGAAAAGTATACTTCTGAAGAAAAAAATTTTGACCATAAAAATTATTTTCTCTTTTTGATTAGGCCTAAAAGTACACAAAAGTTCACAAAAGTACACAAAAGTTCCGATGCTCCAGATGATGGGGCTTATTTTTTGGTAAAGTATCTTATGTTTATGTTCACTTGTGCAAAGTTTTAGCTTTATAGTATTTTATTCTAGGTTAGGGTGATTTTTTAGTTAATCCAGCAGATTATAAAAAAACTGGCAAAATCTGCCTTGTTACTTTCCTATTTCTTAAGTTTGCATAAAAATTAATAATAAAAGTCTTATAATTTACTTGCCTATTTAATTCCCCCTAGCATCACTTAACTGTTAAATGCTGGATCTTCTTGACTCAATACATGGGTTTTGCTTGTGACTCATTCTATTATCTCCTAATGAGGGTACAGCTTTAAAACTCAGTTTTATGGTTCTGAGGCCGGATGGAAGTCGGTTTCCTGAACTCTGTGGTAGCTCTCAGAGAGACTGATTCCATCAACAACTGAAAAATATCAAAGTATTAACAGTGCCATGTTGCGCATGGGTGGTGTCCCTGTTTTTACTTTTGGTGTGCATTGCCAAGGCCACATTTGGAGACCTTTATTATGGCTTAGGGTTTATTAATAGTAATGAGGCAATTGCTTGGGCTATTAAACAGTGTTCTGAGTACTATTTATGCTTTGAGTTAAGTTCTTTAACAAATTTAAAAATGAATAAAGTACCAAAAACTATGAAACACAAAAAACCATCGTCATCACCAAGTTCTCTAAACCTATCATTCGCTAATATTCGTGGTCTTGGAAATAACTTTTCTTCTGTTGAGTCTTATCTCTTGCAAAGTTCCAACTTAGTCTTTGTGAGACTAATTTGAGTTCAGCTGTCTCATCTTGTAATCTTAGTGTTAATGGTTATCTTCCTTTAATTCGTTAAGACTCCAATAGTCACATGCTTGGCCTGGGCATTTACATTCATAAGAATTCACCCATTTTTCATGAAAATAGGTTTGAATTCACAGACTACTCTTTCGTGTGCTTTCGTTTAGTACCACTTCACTCTATCGCCTTTCTCTTTGTTCTATATTGCTCTCCTTCATCTCAAGAATGCACTGTAGAAATCTTTCATCTTCCTGTTGACAAATATGCTTCTTACACTTCGTGAATTTAGGCTGGTATGAAATCTTTTATTCCCTCTTGATGATTCCAGGTCAAATCTCACTTTTCTCCATGGGAAAGAGTGAGGCTTGACATTGCTGCAACTGCTAATCGAAATCGTTACCTCCATATCTATCAGTGAAACAATCCTCCAGAAAACAGACGTCTGCTTGTTACTGCTAGAAGTCATTGTAAGAAGGTTTTGTTGTTTAGGTTTAACGTCAAAGCTCACTATTCTTAGGTCATGAAATCTCTTATTTCATCACAAAAATTAGGCTCTTATGACTTCTGGAGAATCTTAAAAAGTATCAATAATAAGGGCAAATTTGTAATTCCACCTCTCTTGTATAGTTCAGACTTAGTCACCTCACCTCAATACAAAGCTGAATTATTTTTTAAGAAGTTTTCATCAATATTATCTCTTGATTCCACTAGTTGCGTTTTACCTGATATAGCCGTCAAACAGGTTGATCTATTGCTTGACATTTGTATCTGTTAAGCTTCTGTATCTAAAGTGATTTCCTGCTTAGACTCTTCTAAAGCTTGTGGCCCGGACAACATACCTGTTATAGTCTTGCAGAAGTGTTCACCGGAGATTTAGTAGATGGCACAAGAGCTAGCGTCTCTTGTGTTATCTACTAAAATTCATTCTGGTGTTACTCGTCATTCAATTAAGTCTCATCCTTTTTCTGTGACTGTTCGTAAGTGCTCCAAAAACTCTTTTTTGTCTAGTTTTTTCCTCGAACATCAGTTCTTTGGAATTCGCTTCCTTTATCTTGCTTTCTGATTCATATAATTTTTTTTTGTTGTTGCTTTATCTTGCTTTCTTGATTCATATAATTTGCAATCCTTTAAGTCGTCTGTCAATCGTTATCTTGCTCAACAGTCTTCATCTTTTTTCTTTCAGTAACTTCCAACTCTAGTTAATGGTTGCTTGCAGCCTTGTTGGAAGCAAAGATGTTTTTAAAGAAAAAAATAAAAAAAGAGCTATAATAAATTAGTAGAAAATTACTTTTTCGGTTTACACTGTGTTTCATCAATTAAGGCTTATCAGAAATGAATGTTCAAATTAATAAAACTTCAGTTTAAACCAAAAAAAACAGGAAGTCATAAATGTCTTAGCTACTGTAAATTTTCATAAATTTGTGGAATATGTTGACTCAGTTATTATAAAAAAAATTTCACTAACATAGGAAAAGTGTTTTTAAAAATGGTTGATAAATACTTCCCACCCTCTTATTGATTACATAAACTTGATTACATATATTGATTACATAAACTTTTTTAATCGAAATAAAATTAAAGTTAGCTACAGTTGCACAAAAATATCAAAAGAATTATAAAAGATAACAATAATGCTTTGCTAAACAAGAAAAAAATAATTGTCCAATGAGTGGAAAATGTTTATCAAAAAGTGTGGTATGTAAATGTAAATTTATATACCACACTTTTTGTGAAAAAAAATAAGAATCTACCTGATAACAATACACTGGCTTAACAGAGGGTGAATGGAAAGAACGTTTTGCCAACTATAATCAATCCTTTAAAAATAAAAAGTATGCCTACAAGAAAAATTTGAAATAATTGCTTACAAGATTATTGAAAAAATGCCTACAAGAAAAATTTGAAATAATTACACATACAAACCAAGAATGTTTAAAAACAAAAAATCGGAATTAATTTCTATATGCAGGCATGACAATGCATTTCTCCTTCAAAAACCATAAAAATAAGTGAGTTCAAAAAATAATTACACTAAATCCCCCATTAAAATTGTATTTATGCAAAAGTAAACAATTCTAAAAAATTCTATTTATAATTATGTCAGCATTTTTTTTTTTTTTAAATTAGTGTAAATCCATATAAGTACAAGTGTACATTAAATAACCCATGCCCTATCATGTTTATATTGGAGAATACAAAAACAATTCTATGTACATCTTATAGTGTCAATGTAATCTAAACCAATGAAAAAGAGCTCCTTCATTCTTCATTTCATCAGGCTTCTCTATGTTCTCCAGGTTAGCCACAATAAGCAACTGTTCAAGATAGCAATGATACAAATTCTTTAAATAAATGTACAGAAGGCGAATGAATTGCTTCCTGTGAAAGAGCGTTCCAGTGTTTTTTTACTCTATTTGTAAAAAAAATTTCTCGTATAATGCAACTTTTGATTGTTCAGGTAAAAGTTGCTGATTGTGTCCACAGAGATTGTAATTTGTTGTTGAATTTAGTAGAGTTTGAGGGAAAGTTGACTTCATCAATCTGGTGAGTAAATTTGAACTGTTGGATAAGGTACCTCTTTTCCTGCCATCCTCAAGTAATGTTAGTTTTAGCCTTTGTAATCTTTTTTCATATGGTAGATGTTTTATCTCAGGTATTGTTTTTGCTACACTTCTTTAGACTTTCTCTATAACTGCAATATCTTTTTTCAGGTGAGGAGACCAAACCTGTACTGCAAAATCTAGATGTGGACAAATGTATGCAAGATACAGTGTTTTCCATAAAATTAGTCTGCGACTACAAAAAGCTTTTTGGAGACAATTAGGCATTTGGTTTGCAATTGAGATTGTCGTTTTGAGTTATTCCACATGTATGTGAAAATTTACAGTAGCTAAGACATTTATGACTTCCTATAATTTAATTTTTGGTATAAATTAAAGTTTTATTAGTTTGAACATTCATTTCTGATGAGTCTTAATTGATGAAACACAATGTTAAATGATAAAAGTTTGATATGTGATTTTCTACTAAATTATATATGTATATGTATATATATATATATATATATATTATATATATATATATATATATATATATATATATATATATATATATATATATATATATATATATATATATATATATATATATATATTTATATTTATATATATATATATATTTATATTTATATTTATATATATATATATATATATATATATATATATATATATATATATAATTTATTTATTTTTACTTTAGGTACTATTCTTTATTTTGATTGTGCAAATGAAGGTTTGAACAATATTATTTTCATCAGTCCATCATGGGTTTGCAAATTAATGGCAAAATTTATTTCTATAGATTATGATAACACTCATATTAAAAATGGTATCATAGAAAGAAAAAATGTTCGGGTAAGAGTGAACAAAGCCATTCTTAATATTTTAGAAATTTTTTTTTTTTGGAAATCCAACTTCTTTTGGTATACATAATATATAACTAACCTAAACTTTAAAACTCATCATTTATTTTGGTTTATTTTATATACACCTTCCTGTTTACCTCTAAGTTATTGCCTCACTACTCACTTCCTTATTAGAGACAGCATGGAAGGTGGTGCTAGACCCAACATATTCAGTGTGATGAGCGTTGAAGTCACCAATAACAACAATATTGGCATAGGGTAAAGAATAAGGGTAAGAAATTATATCTAAAAGAGTACATTCTTGAGAAGAAAAACAATAAAGAAAAAAAAGTGATAAGCGAAAGCACATATAAAAATAGTCAGAGGATTCAAATCTCCACCAATAGGTGAATTGATGTGTAATGTTAAATCCAAGAATGTGACTATTAAAATCTTTGCAAATTAGATGACAATAACCATCAATATCTAAAGATCTTTGATGGCTAAGATCTATCTGAGATCTGAAGAAGGTACAGCCAAATACAAATTATTTTTACAATAGCAATCAAGTGTGGTAAATTTTGCAAGAGGTGGAAAGTTTCTTTGAAGACCACAAATATTTGTGAAAGTTATATTGAAACAGTTAGGTTATGATGATGGTTTTTTATGTTTAATATTTTTGGTTATTTGAGGATTTGAGCATTTAAGTTTAAAAAGGACTTGACTCATTCATAGATAAAGCATGGCATCCCAAGCAATAGGATAGTTAACTCAAATTCGTAAATTAGGGCTCCTTTTGTGACTTTGACAAATCAAAACATCAACAGGGACACCAGGGAAGCGAAGATGTTTAAAGTATATATATATATATATATATATATATATATATATATATATATATATATATATATATATATATATATATATGTGTATATATATATATATATATATATATATATATATATATATATATATATATCAATTTAGAAATTAGATTTTATTGTTGTTTTATACTTCTTCTTGTTAAGTTTCTTGTTATATTGATTTTAAGTTGATTTTAATACTTTATTTCTAATGTTGATTTTATTCTTTATCAAAATAATTTTTTTTGTTTTCAAGTTTGTTTTAGGAAAAGATTGGGACAGCGAGAATCAAGACACAATAAAAAAGTATTTAAGGTTACTATGGCGTTTCCAAATTGCTTGTGAAATTGATGATCATAGGGTTCTTGTTCCACCAAAACTTCCTGTCTTTGCTCCAATATCTGCAACATCAATCAAATTAAGTAGCCTGCTTACTCGATACTACTTTTTTAATTATGTACCATATGGTTTTTGGACTCGATTTATTACTCGTTTTTTGTTGATAATGAAAGAAATGCTATCAAATCCAAAAATTGAAATAATTTCCAGAGCTTCTCTTGTAGATAGTTTACAGAAAAACAAGTTAAATTCTTTTACATTTTACAAAGCAGGTGAAAAACCTTCAAACCTAAATGTCACACACTCTTTAAATATCAAATCTCCGGAAAATCTTTGTTTAAATCAAATTCAAACAAGTTTGGAACTATCTGAATCAAAACGTTTTTCTGTTAACAGTTGGTATATACAGTTTTTTGAAAGAAATTTTTCTAACAACTCCAACATGCAAAATAACTCAAAATTTATCAATTCACATTTACAATTAACAAACAATTTAGACCAATTCAAAAATAAAAATTTACAGTCAGAATGTTCACATAATAGTACAACATCAGCTGAGGAAACTGAGATTAGTTTTGTAAGCTCTGATAATAAAGATAGATATGATGATTTTTGCAGTTGTTGCAATGATTTATCATACGATGATAATTGTATTGCTGTTAGTAAAAGCAGCGATGTGGCAAGCTGCATGACACATAATTGTGTAAGCAATCTTAAAACTGATTGTAAAAAAAAAACAAATTTTGAAAAAATCATTCACAAATCTGATACTAACATAACATCTAAAGTGACTTACACTGATTCAAGTTCAAATAATGGCACTCAAAGATTTAATGAACCTAAGAAAGATATTCCAAAGCTGTCTTTTAATGAAAATGATTGTTATATGCAGCGGGTAGATGAACACTTTGGTATTGGTTCTTTAGATTCTACAACTGAATTTATTTCAAAGCAAGATCATGAAAAAAAACTATCAGAAGAAGACAATGAAACCAATTCCCAACTTATTAATGAGCTTTCAAATAATGATGAAGCCTATGAGGAATATTTCAACGATTGCAATGAACTGGCTTATCTTTTAGACAAAGGCTATTTAAGTTGCTGGAATGAAGGTATTATATTTAACCATCCACAGTTGTATTTTTCCATACAGCAGTTACTTATTTCGGTGAAACCAGATCAGGAAACAATTGAAATACGTGTATCTAAGTCGCCTCTAGGCTATCGTGTTCTCAGCTATATTGTTGATCATATAAGAACACTTTTGGAAGAGTGGTATGAGGGTTTATCATATTCAGATACTGTTGTTTCTTCTCTGGCATGTCCTGTTTGTACAAGTTTGGATATAAAACCTTACCTAATAAACATCAGTACTGCTTTTGAAAAAATGTATAGATGTTCACAAGAAAGTGCTTTAAATGTAACTTGTGAAAATAACCATGTGCCAAAAAATGTAAACATAGAAGAGTTTTGTCCAGATCTTACATTTCAAGATTTACCAAAAACAATGAAATTTACTTCTAACGATTTTCAATGCGAACAAAATGAAAAATGCAAACTGGGAGAAGGCCAATTTGGAAAAGTATATAGTGGTTTATGTAAAAATAAAATTAGAGCTGCTATAAAGTTTTATAAATTCAAGATAAACAACAAAGATGAAATTTTATCATCATTGAATCAATTTTACAAAATTCGACAAGAAATTGTGATGCTCAGTAAATTGCGTCATCATCCATATATAATTCAATTTTTAGGCTTCTCACTGAAACCAGAATTATGTGTTGTGATGGAACGTGCAAGTCATGGTGCTTTATCATCTGTCATTCACAAAAAACCCCAAGTTATTCCTAGAATTGTTAAGTTTCGAATTTGTCAGCAAATAGCAAGTGCTGTAGCTTTTATGCATACAAAATATATTATTCATCGCGATATAAAATCAGATAATATTTTATTGTTCTCGCTCAATCATAATGCAAAAATCAATATCAAATTAACTGATTTTGGTACAGCGAACTTCATGAGTCCAAGTGGTATGAAAACATTTTTTGGCACCAAAGGGTACACTGCTCCAGAAATGATTTTGTACCAATCATCTTTAGATGAATATAATTCAAGTGTTGATATATACTCATTTGGAATTTTTCTTTACGAGTTAATTGCATATAGAAGGCCATTTCATGATGTTGCAGAAGTATATGAAATAGATCACTATGTCAAAAAAGGACTTCGACCAAAGTTTTATGACATTCTTGATGCATTTTATGGATTACTTCATTTAACAAAGTTGATGTTATCTATGTGGCATCAAGAGCCTTTCAAAAGACCTTCTGCTAAAGATATTTTAAATTTGTCATTGTCTCCAACATTTCAATTAATTTTTGGACTGAAAGCGTTGTCTTCTACACATAACCCTTGTGATTTGTGTTATGTTAAAAGGTATAACCAAATTTGGATAGCATGTGATGACAAAGAAGGTAAATTTGTTATATAATTTATACATATATAGTTATTATTTTATTATATAATAAATATAGAATAAAGAATTTTTTATAGTGTGTATATATATATATATATATATATATATATATATATATATATATATATATATATATATATATATATATATATAGATATAGATATAGATATAGATATAGATATAGATATATATAGGTATATAGATATATATATATATATATATATATATATATATATATATATATATACATATATATATATATATATATATATATATATATATATATATATATATATATATATATATATATTATATATAATATATAAATATATATATATAAATATTATATATAATATACATATAAATATAATATATATCATATATAATATTGCTTAACTTATTAATGCTTATTCGTGAGTGTTTGACATGGAACTCACAGCAGATATTACACCTGAGTTAATGGCAAGAGAGTTTTTTTTATAAGAAAATGTAAACCAAAGTGTGTTCAAATATCTTATGTAAACTTCAAATTATGTAATGTTAAAACATGTCAAGCTTTAATGTTTTACTTTTACTTGAAAATTGTAATGTGGCAAAATCTCCTTAATTTTGATTTATAGCATTTATTTGTCATTTTACAAATTTATATCTTCTTTTATTTATTAAATAGTGTTAAAATTTATTAAATTAGTGTGCCTTAGTGGCTGAAGTGGTTAGCTTGCTGTGCTTCTGAAGTACATTGCAGGGGTTTAAATCCTTGCACTTGCACATTTAATTTTTCTTTTTTTAAATCTTTTTTAATTTTTTAACATATACATAACATATATAAAGAAATATAATATATAACATATATAAAGATATATAATATATAATATGTAAAGATATACAATATATAAAGATATAATATATAAAGATATTATATACCACAATAAACAAAAGTGAGAGAAATTTTAAATAGCTTAACATTTCTATAAACATAAGGTTTACAAAAATTTAAAATAAACCTGCAGTTAATCGTGGCTTTGGGTTTTTCTTGTTAAATAATATTTGAATTGATCAGTAGATTTGGGCAAGTGTGATTTTTATTGAGAAGTGCGTTTAATACATTCTTAAGAGAAACAGGTGAACTTTCCGATGTTGTACATGGTGTTTCAGCTACTAGTGGTTCCTCATCATTAGAAATAAATCCAAAAAGCCTAAACTCAAGTTTTCCAGCAAAATTTAAATTATTTTTTAATGAAACAACTGAAGGATCTTTTAGGCAACTGCAATACATTTCCTTAACAACTGCATAACATTTCCTTTAATTCTTTCATCGATGTGCTTTTTAAACTTTAATGCAATAAAGATGCAATTAATGCATGAATTCAACAGTAGTATCTGCTATCAATAACGTTGCATTTTCTCTGCTAAGAAATTCCACTGCTAGTTTTGCAGGCTTTAAAGCGGCATGTAATGAAGCTTATGACTCAAAATCTAGCTTGTTGATTACATCAAGAGTATTTAGTTCATTAAATGTCTAGAGTAAACATTACTTAGTTTTTAACAAAGGCTCAGTCATTGAAAAAAGTGAATTCCAACTATGGCAAACATCCAGATATAG
Organism: Hydra vulgaris; assembly: GCF_038396675.1. NCBI lineage: Eukaryota > Metazoa > Cnidaria > Hydrozoa > Anthoathecata > Hydridae > Hydra > Hydra vulgaris. The sequence goes on from NC_088927.1 coordinate 13,817,641, forward strand.
TTCGATTTCTTTAAAAAATTCTTCAGTAACTTTCTTTTAAAAATTTGATTACGAACTGATGAGATTTTAATGAATTTCACTACTTTTTGTGCATTCATCAAAATTTTAAGGTAGTCAACATTAATCTCATTGTTTACTGATTCAAAACTAAAATTATCATCATAAATTCCATATTCATCCTCTTCTGAATTTACTCTATTTACTCCATTTACTCGGGAATTGATACGTTTGTCTATTTACTCGGGAATTGATACGTTTGTGACTTTTTTTTTTTTTTTTTGTATATGTGTTGCATACACCAAAATGAATTGCATGATTAAAGCATAACTGATCAACTATGTCCGTTAATGGCATGAACTTCTTGTTGATAGCTGCACTACCTTGAGTAGAACCTACTACATCTCTTTTCATACAGACACCAAATGAATTCAAATGATCCTTAATATTTTGCATTAAACTTTCAGCTGGACAGGAACCATAAATCCTAATGAGGCCAGTTTTATAGGTTTTCTTAAATTCGCTTTCATACAGGTTGACACTATTTTATTATTAATTGAAACACCATATGTAGCTAGATTAGCTACAATTTCTTTAAGACTCATTTTTTGTAAATAACTGTCCATTGTTTTAATTTTTTTTCAGTCGCGATTTGAGCTGCTGCAAAGTATTATTCCGCAAAGTAGTTGTGGATCCACTGGAGCATATTACAACAGAACAGCATCTATTACAGATGCCTTCAACATCTCTTGAATTTAGAAAGTTGCGCTGGACAGCAAGTTTTCAAACTGATGACATTATTTATCTGGAAGATAAATATATTTCAAAAAGTTAGATGATTAATAAAAACGTTATCGTGAATTATTTTTATTACATACATTAGTTATGTAATAAGAATAATTCACGATAACATTTCTATCAATTATTTAATTTTTTGAAAATATATTTATCTTCCAGATAATAAATGTCATCAGTTTGGAAATTTTCCGTCCAGCGCAAATTGTATAACTTTCTGTTATACAAAGTAAAAAATAATTGCAATCTAAGCAAACTTCTAATATAATGTTTTTATTGTGATAAATATTTTCTGGAAGAAAAGAAATTTCGTAGAGTGTCATCATTGTGTAATATCATCAAGAAATGTTTCGCTCCTTGAGATTCTAAGCAATTTTATATTTGGACACCCCTAACAACGAAGAAGATAGCTAAGCTAATTTACTTGTTGTTGCTGATCATTGACTGAATTTCGGACAACAGATAAAAAATCTTGGCTGAAAACTTTAAAACTGCTATTCTTTTAAAAAAAATTAAAAATTGTTTTTAATTTAAAATACACAGGCAATACTTTTTGTGAAACAACCCCCCCCCCTTACCTCCTCTTCCCAAATATAAACAGGATGTATTCAAATGGGTATAGATGAAAATTCCCATCATCTTTTGCAAAAAAACAAAAATAATTTAAAATCAGATAAATAAGGAGTACACATAATAAAAATATTTATATATTTCTTTGATACATAAATCAAATGGAGCTGATAAAACTATTATGGTAATAATCACACACTCAGAGATTATATATATATATATATATATATATATATATATATATATATATATATATATATATATATATATATATATATATATATATATATATATATATATATATATATATATATATTTTAAATATGTTTGCGGTAGTGGTGTAGTGGTAGAGCAGGTCGGTGCGGTAGTGGTGTTGTGGTAGAGCGCTCGCTTCATAAGCGAGAGGTTCCGAGTTCGATTCCCATCACGTCCCTGGTGGTACCGCGCTCAACTTGTTTCTCCGGCCTTGTTCGTCAAGGTTCGTGTTTCGGAGTTATAGAGTTGAGAGAGGGTTATGACCACAAGTAGCCTCCTCATCTGTAGTGGCCTTTTCGGCTTTGGGGAGGTGAATTATTTAAAAAAAATTTATATATATGTGTATGTGTGTATATATATTCAAATGTATTTCACTCTTTTTTGTTGTTAGATGTAAAATAAAATATTTTCTTTAGGCCAATTTGTTATTGTAATCAACATGGAAAATTTTAGGATTGTTCAAAAATTTAAAGTTGATACTGAAGAGTTAAGTCAACAAAATTTTAACATGTCATCTATAACCACTATAAGTGATAAATATGTTTGCGTTGTATTACGAAGCTTTGATGACGTAATAATAATTTATAAAGCAAAAAAGTACAGTGTTTTTAGAATCTACACAATGGAGGATTCTCATATTCTATCTATTTCTGCGAATGATGAATGGGTTTGTCTTGGATTTCTAAATGGTCGCTGTTCCAAAGTTACCTTAAAAAATTTTTTGAATGGGAGTATGTTAAAAAATCTTTACGATTTTCAAATAAGTGCGTTATGTCTTCCAGTAACTTCATTGGTGTTTTTGCTTGAAACGGTTGTTTGGTCGGTCGGGCGTTCTATTGCTTATTGTTATTTGAAAAAGGAAGAAGAAGGAATGAAGCCATGCCATACGGAAAGAAAAGTTCAAGAAATAGTTTACTCATTCAACAAAAAAATATTTTTTATTTCTTTTCAAAACAGTCCTGAAATTTATCTTCATAGTGCGGAAACTAAAGAAATCTTACATACATTCAGCTGTCGCAATGATATACTCTCGTGTTCACCAAAAGCTCTTAACGTCGATCTCAGGGTGACGTGTATGTGTTCAGTTGTTAACATGCTGTGGGTTGGTACTGGAAGTGGACACATTCTTATTTATGAGGTGCAAAAAAAAAAGTTTAAGATCATACTTTTGCTTACACTTCATCCGTACGCAAAGGAATTGAGAAAACTTGTGCTTATTCCGACAGAACGTCATGATGACGTAAAGTATCTTATTGTTAGTACCGGAAAAGAGTTAAATAAAAACGCTTTCGGAATGAACACGTTGGTCTGTTTTAACGATGATATTCCGAAAGATGAAGCGGCGATCAATGAAAAGCTTTATGAACCCGAGAATACTGGTGAAAGCAATGGTAAAGTAATTTTGGTTTGGCATGTTTTGCCGGCATATCAATATAAAAATTTAGAATTAATCTAATATGTATTATAAATTTAGTACTAATCTAATATGTAAAGTAGATTCTATTTATAAATAAACTTTTTTTTAAATGATTTTGTAAATAATTAAACAAATTATAAAATTGTATAAGGTTCTTTATAAAAGTTTTTAATATTTTTTTAATATTTATAGATATTGATTTTTATGAATTATTTAGTTAGGTTTTTTATGTAAGTCATCAAAATAAAAAAATAAAAAATTATAAGAAAGACAAAAGTGTTTAAAAGAATGTTCTTTGTAATCATATTCCAAATATATATTCCAAAGTAGCAATGGTGATTTAGACCAAAAAGATCCAGGTCTGTTTTTGAACTGTGACTTGTTCCACTAACAATTTGCAGAAAAGCATATTGCACTATTAAAAGTTTTGACTTGCATGAAGAGCCTTTTTGAGTCAATAATGAAACCCTAGTGGAAAACAAAATATAGCAAGTCACAAATGCAAATAAAATAGATTTAAACCTCGCGGGAAAAAAAAAATTTCATTTCATTTATAACGCTTTTAGGGATTGTATAAACTGCAAACTTTGGTATGTTTATGCTTATACTAAATAAAAATGTTTTTGGTGGTTGGAGACGTTTTAAAAACGTCTATAACACGTTTTGTGACCACTGGGAACAGTTAAATTTGCAGCTTTCACAATGTCTAAATGTGTCATTTGAAACATCAAAAAAAAACTTTCCTGAGGGTCGGAGTGAAGAATAAGGCGGCAGTGAAGTAGTGAGAAAAGTCCGTATTATATTCTGGTCGGTATTAATAACCAATCACTACCAAAGTTATGATATTGAAATTGAAAGTAAGTTTTTTAAATATCAACACTTTCAAAAGTTCGGTATTGAACGGTATCTTTTAAAGGTGTTTGATAGTGTAAACTTAAATTATCGCCACTATCAAAAGAACCAAACATCTCTTTTGGTTAGCCTGGCTTCAAGACAAAATATACTATCTTAAATGATTGTTCATATTTTTTACAACACTCCACCCTTTTGAAATTCTTCAAAAAAAATTAACATTCTTAAATTGGTTTTTGTTTCCTCAGAGACAAAATATGTATTAAGGCTTAATCAAGATTACATTTGTTTTTGTTTTTTTAATATTTTATTAATAAAAATAAATAGTTTTAACTCAAGTCTCCAACACTTGTGAGAAATACAAACGATGAGTTTTAAAAAGTTCATACAATATTATAAAAACTCGTTAGACTATTTTTTTTTAAAGAATTATAACCAATACTTAAAACAAACAATTAAAAGAACCTGATATTTACACCATTTAAACCCATTAACTTTACAAATGCTCCACTTAATCGAATTTTATGGGGGAAAATAAGAGTTCGAATTAGAGAGACTTTCGAATTATAGAAAGTTTATTTTTCTTAAACGCATTTCACGGAGACTTTGCATTTAATCGAATTATGGAAGTTTTCGAATTAAGGTGGTCGTCTGGTAAAAAAATATTTAAAAAATCAAGTTTTTGTTAATAGTCCAGTTTAAAAGAAAAATTTGTGCTCTTTTAGAAAATATATACTTTTAAACATATTTTTTAACTAAATTTTTCAAAAATTTAATTCCTGTAAAGACATGTACTAGCCTTTTCCCTTAGCAACGCCCTTAGCAACAATCATTTTTGGTTGTTTTGGGCCAAAACTAATAACCAAACTTGTAACAACCTTTTTTGAGAAAGACTTGTCTAAATACAATTCAAAAGGTGGTATTCCTGAAGTCATTAAAAAAGGAATTGAAAAGGTTTTTATTGATTTAAGGCAAAAGGCCAAAATGCAAACGAAGGGTTTAATCAGATTCTCTGGCGGAAATGCCCAAAATATACGTTTGTTTCAAAAGATGTACTAGAAATGTGTACGTTTTCATCAGTAGTAAGTTTTAATGATGGATATTTAGCTCTAGCTAATGTTTTGAAGAATCTTTGTTTAACACCAGGAAAATATTTTATTGATCGTGCTTTAGTATTTGATAGTAAAAAAGTCAAATATATACAAAAAAAATCAACAGATACTGTAAAGAACAAAATAAAAAAGTTAAGAGCTATAAGGAAAGGATTTATTGATAAAGAAAAACACCAGGAAGGAGGAGATTTTATTCTAAAGGATCATTTTAATTATTTTATTTTGTTGGTTTTCTCCGTTTGTGATATTTCAGACCTAAAACACAAATATCTCAGCTTCTATAAATCATTTTTGAATGAAATTTTCAGGGTTTGTTCATCTGTGTATAAGTTAGTATGTGAACCAGAATCTAATTAATTCTTTGAGCATTTTAGGAAATATGGGTTGGTTTTTGTTGAACTTTACCCCTTTTTTAATTTCCCCAAATACGTAAAGCTGCCATTATGGATCTAAACATAATTATAAATTTTTACTGGTTCACATACTAATTTTATATATATCCTGCATAAAAAACCAAACTTAATGCAAAATGTACAGATAGCTAGAACTCTTTGTTTAAGAAAGTGACATTTAATTATTTTTTTGCTGATTCAGCATTAAAAATATTTTTTTTTTTTTTTTTTGTCATACAAATATAACTTCCTAATGTTGAAAAATAAAATAAACTTTCCCCCAAATTGTATTTTTGATTTTTTTACCAGACGACCACCTTAAGGAGATTCGAATTAAAGAGATTGTACTGTATAATTCAATTTTAATAAAATTTTTAAAAGAGAATTATTTTAACTTAAATTTACATAATTTAATTTTAATAAGATGTCAAATGTTCAGGTAAAATTATTATGGTTTGAAGTTTTTTAATTTAGGACAAAATGTTTTTAATTAAATTTATTTAAAAAAATTCGTATTATAACCATTTTTTTTTTGTTGATATTGAGTTCGGTAGTGGCAAAAGGGACTTCGGTAGTGATGAGAACAATTTTCATTATTGGAAAAAATGTTTTCACTTTCAAACACTCGATATTGAAATTGAGTTTTTTGATATCGCTCTTTCAATATCATTACTACCAATAGTTCAGTGTTATTTGATACTTCGATAGTTCGGCAGTGATATCGCAATACCCTAGTGAAGGATGCTCCTCTGTCCACCCTCCTCCTCCCCTACCCCTACCCCACACCTCCATTCTCTACAATGTTGTTGGCCCTGATTAGTGCTGTGACATGATTCTCTTTGTTATATATAGAAAGCTGAGTAAAACTAATTTCTATAAAACATATACCATACAATAGGTACGTACGAAATAAAATTACTGTTTTAGGACACCATCTCAACGTATTTCATCATCAACGTAATTCATCCAAATTTTTTCTAACCCACCACCACCACCACCACCTCCTCCTTACTGTGTACGTATGCATTATTTATTACAAAATCAACCCCCACACTTCGCCAACGCATAAATTTTTAAAACATGAAAAACGAAATAACTTCCGTTAATTTGACATTTTTTTGTTACATAACATAATAATTTTTTAAACTCGTTTTAAAAAAACGAAAAAATAAAAGTTTTAGGAGAGATATAGAATGAACCCCCTTGTACGCACTCGTACATTTTTGGGTAACCCCACCTCCCCCCATACCTGGGTACGTACTTAATGGAAGACCCTTTTTACATTAAACAAAAAAACCAATCAGTAGTAGAATATTATGACAGAATGATAAACAGTTTTTTTAAATAAAGTTTTAAATAAAAAAACTAACAAAAAGTAAATAAAACACAATTTAAAAACATACCTGTTTAACAAGTGAGTTAAGATGTTTTGTTTATATTTTATTTAGTTTGAATTCAACGATTTTGTTATGTAAACTAGTTATGATTATTTTTTCCATTCTAAAGATTTAATACTCTTTCCCAATCGTTGTTAACCACTCGAATTGTTTGAGATGCTTTCGACATTAAATTGTGAGTTAAATAGTTATTCAAACTGTTGTTTAATAATAACTTCATTTAGACTCAGATAAAAAATGAGAAGTAAGATGTGTTACTTTGAAATGAAAATGTTGTTGAAAATTTTGGATATCTAACTCCTGCAACTCTTTATAAAATAAGTCACTTATTGAAGTTAAAAAATTTGAAGCAAAAACACTTTGTAACCGTAACAATTACTACTGAAATAAATAGATCAAAATATGACTAGTGCCCTTAAAAGACAATAAACTTAATCAAAACAGCATATTACATTCTGGAATAGAAGAAAAAATTTATATTTAAGAATTTTTATAACCGATGGTGTCTTCACAATTAGGCGTTTAAAATACCAATTTTTAGGAGCTTCGGCTCTCCAAGGTGAGCTTGAGACATTTAAATTTAAACATTTGTTGCGCTATTATCAAAGTAAACAAAGCTAAATAAAATTACAATCTGCATGTTAAAATGGCTAGCGGATTGAAAAAGATGATATTTGCTGCAAAAATTATAAGTTTTTATATCTTTTTTTTATTATTACTTTTATTTAAGTGCTCCAAGAAGTCCTTTCGCTCTTAACACAGCACCGCAAAGTAGCATTTAACCAGGAAGTTCACGCCTCTTTCTTTATCAATGATCCATATAAGGTCAGAGCCGGCTTCGAACTACGGACCTCCAGTTCTGATACTAGAACTCTAACCACTACACCACATCTGCTTCGTAAAAACTAAATATCCACCCAAAGATTCTACTGCTGGTAATTTTTTAACAATAGCGTTTCTGTTAGTCATTCGCAATATCATCATCATTTTGCTTGTCGTTTCGCATCAACACAATCCACTCATCATAGGCAGTAGAAATACATTCCAATTTTTTTTTGTTTTTTTGTTTTAACTATGATAAAATATAATGTCAAAACTTGGGAAATTAACATTAAAGTTTGGTTAGTAACTATGCATAAGTGCTGTCCGGGTCGGATGTTTTTAATCCGGATTTATTATCGGGTTATCCCGAAGATTTTTTTTGATATCCGGGGTATCCTAATAAAAATCGACGACTATCGAAGGTCGCTAATCAAAACAAACCAGACTAGCAACTGTTGTTAGAATAAAGATTTAGGTAAATTAAGTTAATATTAATTTAATTATTTTAAAGAATAAAAAATCCAAAGGACTTCCGTTGTAAATATTAAATTTTCAATGCCTTTATTTGGAAAACCAAGTTTTAAAGCTAGTCGAAAAGTTCCAAAACGAAGAGCAGATGCTGGTTCTTCTAATACCATTCAGTTATCTGATAAGGATACTTTAGATCCTAATTTGGATTTTTCGCAAATTCCTTTGCAACTTTCTCTGGGTGGTCGTAAAATGATGTTCCAGAACGGATCATGGATATCTCGAGATGGTGCGTAAATATATTACAATTATTGATAGTGTCAATCAGTATATGACTGATTGACACTATCAATATTATAAGATGTTATTGAACATATTCAAAGTTAGGTTTAATTTTGCAATATGTTCAAAAATATATTAATTAATCCTATTTTAAATATTTCAGGAGTTTATTATCAATAAATATTTTTCATTAAAATTATTGCTTTGCTTTATAAATTAAAGTTTCCAATAAATAAAGTTTTTAGTGCTAGTGTTGTTTCTTACAACTTTTACTTGTTTAAAAATTATGAAATGTTCTTAAAAACAAAATGGTTTAGATTTTGTTATTTAATTCCCTTAATTCCAATTTGGAACTAAAATAAATGCCAAATGTTTTATGATTATAGTTTAACTTTTTAATAATAGTTCAAAAGTTCAAATTTTTACATCCCGGTTATACTGTTGTTGAATTATTAAAAACAGCTAGTGAGTATAATATAGGAAAGTTTGTAAGGTTTGGTAGTAAGGTTTGGTAGTAAGGGTTGGTAGTAAGGTTTCCAGAACTCTGTGGCAGCTCTCAGGGATTTTGTCAACAACTGCGAAATATTAGAGCATTAGCATTGCTATGTTACATCTTTTTTAGTGCCTTTAAAGTTTTAAATCATTAATGAACAAAATTCTAATACATCAATATGTTGGTCTATCGAATGAAAATGGTACATGTAGCAATGAAGCAATGAATTTAAGATAAATTGTTGGTATTATACAGAAAAACACTAATGTAACTGTTATTTTAAAAATAATAACAGAATATCACTGTAATTAGAAATGTTTCAAGTTATAAGTACCAAAAAACAAAATTTGAACCAAAATTTACATAAATATTTAACCAATAAAAGAATCTATCTGAATTTTTATCCAGAGTTTGTTGTAGCCAAGGACGCTTTAGATAGGTTGATTGTGATTGTGATATAAATGCATGAGAAGTAATTTTCTATTTTCATACAGAAGTTATATGAATTCATTTAATAGAATTGTTAATGGTTAAGTTCTATCTTTTTTAGTCCACTGTTTAAAATCCACTGTTAATTTTTTATAGCTGTCATCACTTTCATATTGCTTTTCTGAATCATCAATTTGTATCAGATTATGTTGTAAAAAATTTTGGACAGCTTGTATACTGAAACAACTGTTGCATTTGTGAATCATACAAACATTTGATTATCTGCTGCAGTAGGATTCATAACACTCAGGGAAAACCTGGAAAACTAGAGAAATGTTTTCAAAATTTATAAAATCTTAAAAAATCTGAACAAGTCAGGGAATTTTCTCTGAAAATCCTTAACATCTGGGAAAACTCAGCGAATATTTTTAAAGTAACTTCAAACTGAAATTAGTTTTATATTCAGCTTAAAGTTATTTTACAATATCCAAATTTTAAATCTTTATTATTATTAAAAGTTGACATAGTTTGGCATAATAAATTATTTCAAATTATGTATAATAAGACTTGTAAAATGTAATATAAGACCTGTAATTTGACTTCAACTTTAATGCCAATGACTTGGCTTGAAGTTCAAGTTAATACAAATCTTGTATTCAAACTCTAAAGTCTTTAGAAAAGGAAGTTAAGTAAATATCTGCCTCAATTTAAATCAAAGTTTGTTTACACCCATTTAGAATATTGCATTTGCAGGACATTAAAGCAAAAAGTTTAAGAGTGAAATGACATAAATACATTTTTTTATAAATTCTTTTTATTAATTGAGCAGCCTGGTATTCATCTTTTTTTATCTTTTAACATTTTACTGCATCTTCATTATGCTTTGATGCTTCTTTTAAATTTAATCTCTTCCAAATATAGTGGATCATAAAAAAACATGTATTTAGTTTAAATATCATGTACACATGTATTTGAAAATTAAGTTTTCAATACGTTCAAATCAGGAGTTAGGACTTAAGACATGACTGGAGTACTAAATTGAAATGGGTTTGCTTGATTGGGTCTTGACTTAGATTTGAGTGAAAGATTTGAAAAAGACTTAAAACAATGACTTGATCACAGTTCTGGTTGCCATAGTAATAAATCTTACAAAATTTTCAGGAAAAGTCATATACTTTATATAGAGAATAAACACTTGAAAATAGGAAAAAGTTAGGTAATACTTATCAAAAATCAATTTTCAAAATTGCTACTAACCCTCTGCAGACAATACCCAATTTTGATGGTACTAATGGTAAGACGTTTTATGGCTGCTTAAACTTATGCTGCATAGAGCTCCTTAAGATTGCACAAAATTAATTTATCTTGTTCTCTTATGATTATTCATTTGATACTAATTTATGCATTATGGCAAAGCTTTTCATCTGGTACTCTTTTCATTTGTTAAACATTACATATTTTTAACATTGGGATAGCTTAACATCTGTTCTTGTACATGAAATAAATAATTGAGCCCATGAGAATAAAGCAACACCATAAATAATTAAAAGTGTAACTCATAATAACAAAACAAAAAATATCTTATGACTATTTTAAAATCAACAAATTATCATAAAATTTTTACTTTCTTTTGATCTTCGAATTCAGCAACTTCAAAAATGATAAGGTTAAAAATATTGTATTTTTCACTAAATATCAAAGTGTTATATTTTTAACCTTTTGGATTTGGGAGTTCAAAAGCTTTTTCATGTTTTATAGGTACTACCTGTTTAAGTTTAAAAAAAATTTGAGGGGTGACTGAAATTTTTTTAAACATTTTTAATCCTACTTTTATATGGAGTTACCCATATTTACAGATTTATCTATGCATGAAGTTTAACTAATGACATACTGAAATAGCCATCTGCGAGGGGTTAGGAGCATAAATCCACAGAAAGTTTGGGTTAAGGCAGGTATAATTTAAATTTTGTAAAAAAAAGGGTTTAGTTTTTTCACTTTTCTTCTTCTTTTCCTTCTTCTCTGCATTTGATAATAATCCAAATAATTTTTCTGTAAAAAACTGTTTTTTAAATAATAAACTTGATATTTAACTTTCATGGCTGATAACACGGGTTTCAAAGTGGAGGGGCACAACCGTCAAAAAAGTCCTCTATATCTATGTGCTCCCCTATGTGCCCCCGGGTGTCATTGGTTCTAACTTTCTTGTATGTTTATTAAACCCTTTTTTTTTGAGAAAAGTAAATACTTAATTGTGTTGGAAAGTTAAAGTTATGTTTTATATAGACTAATTTAAAATATTGTTAATAAAAAGCAAGACATTGATAAACATTGATAAAACTTATTTTATTAATTTATAACTTATATAACATAGTTGTATATAACTTTATATAAAATCATAACATTTTTTTAAGCTGGCAGCGAATCTTCATTACAAGAATCAGATGAAGCTACTGCATTAAAAGAAAAGATTTTAATTCTAGAAGAAGAAAGAAACTTGCTAAAATACAAGATTGAGTTGTTACTTGATATGGTAAGATTTTCTTTTTATTTACATAGCATAGTAATCAAAATCAATAAAATTATCATCATCATCATCATCATTATCATCATCATTGTGTTTGCCATCATCATCATTATCATCATCATCATTATCATCATCGTTGTCATTGTCATCATTAGTTACACAAATAAAAAGTATAAAAAAATATTTAATCCATGACGTATTTTAACTATTAAATATATTTTTTCCATTGATATTCATAATGACTATGTCATAGATGTCAATGATTGGATAGTGTAACAGGTTGAATGAATTTTCCTTTAAATATCACATCAAAGTGTCCCAAATTAAAAAAAAATTTAATGACTTGTAAAAAATATTAGTTATAGTCTCACTTGGTTATTATATACAAAAATCTATAGAAAAAAATTGTAATTTAAAATGTATTTTGGATAAAGCATCTTATAAATTTATTAAAAATTATTTAAGTCAGTAAAAAAACATATTTAGGATCTAATTTTTCTTAATTTTTATAAATCAACATTTTCTTTTTATATTTACTAGTATTAATTTGAATTGAATTTGAAAATGAATTCTTGATTTGACAGAAGTTATGATATTTTTTTTTTTAAATAACTGACAACATTTCTTATTTTATTTTGTTATTTTGAACTTATGTAGAGTTCAGCTATAATAATTTTGACAATTAGATGATTATTTTTTAAACTTAGTACCGTATTTTTTTGCTTTATACCAATTTTAATCAACTTTAATTTTTTTTTTGATAATTTTTGACATTATAGTAGCTGCCTCCATCCTTGTTGGGAGTGAGTTTGTACATTTAACATTTTGTAACACAACTTTGTAAAACATGTGTAACCAGTTCTAATATAATATGTCTAAATAAATAAAAAATTAAAAATTGTGTTTTTAGATTACATTTTTCAATAAGGTTTAATTTTGTCGAAATTTATTTTACATATTTTAACCTAAACAAGATGCATTATGTTGCATGCTAAATATCAGCTATTTTTACTTAACCAAGATGTAACATTTTACAAAATGCTATGTAACATTTTGACATAACGTTATGTGCAAAATGTCTGTTATTTTTACGTAACCGGGATGTAATGTAACGATACGTAATATTTTAACCTAATGACACACAACATTGTAACTTATGGTACCTTTTTTAACTTTGTGGTTTGTTTTCTTAATTAAATATCTTTATAAGATATATATATATATATATATATATATATATATATATATATATATATATATATATATATATATATATATATATATATATATATATATATATATATATATATGTATATATATATATATATATATATATATATGTATATATATATATATATATATATATATATATATATATATATATATATATATATATATATATATATATATATATAAATATGTGTAATTATGTATTCGTTGTGTAAGTCAATAGGAGTTTTGTATGCGGTTTCTAATTGTCATATAGAAACTGCATACAAAGGCCTGCGAAGACAAGTTCAGCTCACTAAAGAGCATCCTAACACGCTTTAACTGAAAAAGAGTAAGTGAGTTTAAGAATAAGAAAGAATACTAGAGTGACAGACTGAAGAATTCAAGTCAGAAAGATAGCATATAGATAGCAGACAGATATTGCACTGGATGTTAGAACATGCAATTTTACATTAATCGGTAGTATTGTGGTTTATCCTCCTCTGGCTAGTTGCCATATAGAGGCCACATATCAAGGCCCGCAAAGATGAGTTCAGCTCACTAAAGAGCATTATAATACGCTTCAATGGACCAAGAGTAAGAGAGTTTAAGAAAAACAGAGAATACTCGAGTGACAGACTGAAGAAGTTGAGTTAGAAAGGTAGCATGTAGATAGCTGGCAGATATTGCACTGGATGTTAAAATGTGCATTTATACATTAATCGGTTACAACTATTTAATGTATTTAATTTTACATTAATCAGTTATAAATAATTAATGTAATATTATGTTCTTCATATATTAATGAAATTAATGAAATTAATTTATAAAGAACATAAGAATATATTAATATATGAAGAACATAAGAATATATTAATATATGAAGAACATAAGAATTTATTAATATATGAAGAACATAAGAATTTATTAATATATGAAGAACATAAGAATTTATTAATATATGAAGAACATAAGAATTTATTAATATATGAAGAACATAAGAATATATTAATATATGAAGAACATAAGAAAGGTTGGTACATTTTTGCTTGAGGGTTTATAAAAACTCATGAGCTATTAAACTTGTATTATTGACCAAATAAACACAATGTAACATAAAATCTAGATATGATAAAAAATTAAAATACGTCTCAAATATAAATTTTTTTTAGCCTTAACTTATGAAAGGTAACTTTGCGAATTGAAACTTTATTTTTTTTCCTGACATATTTGTAACAAAAAAAAAATTAAAGTAGCTAATTGAGACAAATCTATTTTACAATAAAAATAAACCATGATAATTAGCAATTTAAAATTTTTTAAAAAAAAATTACAAATGTCCTGCAAAGGCATTGTTAAATACTGTAACTCATTAATATTAATGAGTTGCGGTATTTAACAAAGTTCCTTTAATTAACAATATTATATTAACAATATTGTAATTTATAAAGTTTTTTTAAATTTTTTAAAGGTAAATAAAACTTTTAAATCTATTAAAATAACGTAAAAAGTAAATAAGTAAAAAAAAAACATAAAAAAAAGTTGCTTAAGCAATCAAATTATTTGTTTTATTACCTTTATAGTGTAACCAATTAAGACGTAATATTAAAGAATTGAAACGTGTTAAATAATAAAGTTAAATATTTTAGAATTGAAACATAATTAAAATACGTCACAAATATTTTTTTATATTAAATTACAACTTAATTTTTTTTTAAACTTTTTTAAGTGTTACCGATTGAGACATAACATTAAAAAATCTTTAAAACGTGTTTTAGTTATGTCTTAAATCTAGATTTAGTGTGATCTAGATTTAATTTAAAAAAATTATTCGGATTAATATTATGTTGCATAAGTTATAAATACGTCAATTGCTTACACTTTAAAAGGTTAAAAAAAATAGCGTAAAGTTGCAAATTAAAACTTTTTTTTTCGCTACAAAGTAACCAATTGAAGCAAATCTATTATACATTATAAATAAAATTAAAGATGATAATTAGCAATTCTGCAATGATAAGCAAACATTTACTGTGTTATCAGAATTATTTATTTTTTATTTAATTAAAATTTAAAAAATGTAACTTTGTTACCACTTGTAACTGATGGAGAGGTTATGTAACTTTAAATTGTTATAGGGGCTGGTGAGTCTGATGACAGTCTTGGCTATGAATGATTAAAAGCTAGCACATGAGTAAGAGCTAAAACTAGATTATTAACATATGAAATTGGATTTACAGTGACTGGTACCTTTAGCCAATTGTGATTGGCTGAAACAAGACCAAAACCAAAATGAAAAAAAGTTTTGGGTATACTGTTTCAATGCTGAAAAATATTTAAACAAACTTTTTATAAACTAATACTAAAACTATAAACTAATACTAAAATTTCGACAAAATTAAATCTTATTGAAAAATGTAATCTAAAAACACAATTTTTCTTTTTTTATTTATTTAGACATATTATATTAGAATTGGTTACACATGTTTTACAAAGTTGTGTTTTAATACATAAACTGATTATATAAATTAATAGCAAAAGTTAGCAACTGGTAGATTTTCTTTTGCAGCATTAAATGCATCAAGGGAACAGGAAAAAAAAAACTAGACACTTGGGTTAAATAAGGTTGAAATGGAATAAGTTTTCATGCTCCAGCAATAACTTTCTATTGCAATTTTATAGCTTGCTTCATTGTAATCTTATCATCATCTTTACTTGGAGTTCCAAATCATAGTCATTACAATAGGGATGCAAGTACTGATGCAAGTACTGATGCAAGAATTACAGAAAGTAGTTTAGTAGCTTCTTCAATAATAAGCAAAATATTGACCACTTTTTCACAAGCATCCATTCATCAAGTCTTCTCATCAAAACTTAATGCAAAAACACTGATCGACATGATAACTGCAGTTTTTGGCTGCAGCCATGGGATTGTATCAGTGTGTTTATTTCATAAACTGCACGGCAAGTTGTTACCAATATCTTTCTAATAAAGCTTCCAACATATTTATCTTCCTTTACCTTCAATTACTTTCATTGTTTTATTTAAGCATAGGGGCAAGTTAGGCAGTTAAAATATCTCAAAAACTACGCATCACATGATAAAACATCTAATAAATAAAATTTTTGGAGTTAGAATGTTAACACAATGTGCAACAAAATATTGTTGGAAGCAGTTGAGTAAGATATACATACACTTTTTCTATTTTGGACCTAAAAAATAGCAAAAAAAAAATTTTTGATAATTTTTCTCTGATATGCTTATAAGCTTTTTTTATTTGCCATCACTTAAGTGTTGATATTTTACCAATTTATTGATCTTTCGATTAAAATTAGCCATTTTTTCCTAAGTCTTACTGTTCTCTTTAACTAAGGTGACACATTAATTAGATTTAAAATCTAACTAATGTGTCACCTTTTCTAGTAGGGGTAAGTTGAGCACCTGTGAAAAAAATAAATAAAACTGAGCTATTGAACACAAAGAAACGACTTTGATTAAAAAATAATTTTGTTGTAAATTATTTATATATAATTTCAAAATTAGTAATTTTCAAAGTTCAAGATAATTGTACAAAATAATATTTTTATATCTTATGACACTTTCTTGATATTTTTTCTCTTCTCTTACTTACATCATTAAAATGTACAAAATAAAAAGTTTATAAATTATACACACGCTTACTGTAAGTGAAAGTTTTATTGACGATTCACCAAAATTTCGTATCATGCATATTCATTTATTTGTTGATTGCTCAACTTACCCTACAGTAATGCTTAACTTACCCCGCTGGGGCAGGTTGAGCAGCTCTGCAAACTTTAGTTAATATCTTCTCCAAAAAAATATACCATATTTTCTTTTTTAACAAATTTTTAGCAGGTTAAATTATCTTTCAAATATTGAAAAAATTATGTAAATCTGAAGTACCATTCATGAGATTTGTTAAATTCAGTAAAACTTGCTAAAATTAGCCCTGCTCTATTCTAACTTATAAATGTTTTGCAGTAGAAGTGTGTGTAGCAGGCGAACTTCTTTTACATGAAAAATTATCTAACTGTATAAAACAGTTAAAATCAGTTGCTTGAGCTGATTTGAATTTCACTTGTAAGTTTCATGAAAATAGTTTGTTTCTGCATAACATAAAAGCAAAACATAGTTGTTTAAGCATATGCTAAGAAAAAGTCACAGCCGGTTCATATGCCAGTTTTTTGTTTTGTTTTGTTTTAGCTGATAACTTTTAGTGAAGATTTGAAACCCTTAAAGGTAGTCTGACAAAGAATTTACTAAAAAAGTTTGCATGGTAACAAATTTAGGTTTGCAGATTTTATTTGATTTTAAAAAACATTTTCTTGAACACATTTTCAGTGTCGTTAAATTTATTTAATTTTCCTTAGATACAAAAATCAGTTTTGGCCATCAATACAAACGCACTCATATTAATACAAAATGACATTACAAGATCATTAATAAATACAGCATTCATACATATATGAAAATATATATATCGTGCTTTTTTTCTTATAGAATGCACCGGAATGGCGTTTCGGCACCTTTTTTTATGTATATATATAAACATTTTTTTCCCTCATATTATTATATAATAAATGTGTTAAAAATTCTTTAAATTAAAAATGCAAAAGTGGGTTGTAAAAATCAAGTAAAACATATTTTTATAATCAAGATCAAGTAAGACATAAGTAAAACACATTTGAAAACATTGCAGCTCTGCGTTTCAGAATCTATTTTTCTTAGTAGAAACTAAATTTGCTTGAAAAAAATTTACTTATTTTCTTGTTTATTTTGTTCGTTTTTATGATGCCAAATTATTTTTTGTCTGAATATCAATTTTACAACCATATGCGTTTCTAAGAAATTCTATTGTTTCTGTGCAATGTTTGTCTGAATGCCCTAATGATTTTCTAGAACACAAACTTTACATTATTTGCGACAGAAGTATAAAATATCAATTAAGCAAAATAACACAAAACTAAGTATGAAAAAAACCACCAGTTTCTTCTCGGTTGACTCTCTGGTTCAGAAAAAAATCAAAGTGCAAAAGAAACACAAGAAATCAAAATTATAACGTCAGGTTTATCTTCTGCAGACAGTTACACCAACTACAGCTGGTCAAGTTGCTGAACATTACAGCAAAAAATAGAGTTTTGTTTCAATAACTGCATTAAAGATAATAGAAGAAGCTAAAAAAGAGACTCATTCAAAAAATATTTTAAAGTCTTAAACGCATGAGTAACAGATGCATTGTAACAGCCTGCATTTTTAGAACTGCATTAAAGTTGAAAAAGAGTATTTATGGGTATATCTATTTATGAGTATATCTGAAA
The DNA here is from genome assembly GCF_038396675.1 of Hydra vulgaris. Classification (NCBI taxonomy): domain Eukaryota; kingdom Metazoa; phylum Cnidaria; class Hydrozoa; order Anthoathecata; family Hydridae; genus Hydra; species Hydra vulgaris. The sequence goes on from NC_088927.1 coordinate 13,835,992, forward strand.
CTAATGGACTTTTTCAAGTATTATTTTTGTCTTCAAGCATCAATTTTTTCAAAATTTAAGATTTAAAAATAAAATTGCTTCAGAGTTGGTTGATTCACCTACAACATGCCATATTTGTAAAATGTCAATACGAGTTTTAATTTCTGGGACCAGTTTAATATCTGATTCGGTATAGTTAACTAGTTGGTATAGTGATGCAGCAACCAACTTACAATAGCCCTCTACAGCAGCTTTTTAATTGCATTTTACATAAAGTACTTCACCAGTAGATTGCAGCAAGCGTGTAAAAACTTTGTTTTGCTTACGTTACACAGACGCTGCAGTGTTAAACCTTATAAATAAATTTAGGGAGCTTTTACATTTTTACAAAATTTTCTTTAAATATGCGATAGCCAAGAGTTTGATGCTTTTCAGCATGAAGTTTCCTCTTTTACAACTATCTATATATATATAATCCCCTTAACAAGATAATTTATTCAAGAACATTCATTTCTGACGAGTCTTTATTGATGAAACGCAGTGTTGAATGAAAAAAATTTTGTTAGGTGATTTTTTACTAGTTTATAATTGCTCTGTTCTTTTAAGAACATTGAGCACTCTATTTTGTAGAATATATTTTAAAATTGTTTATATATATATATATATATATATATATATATATATATATATATATATATATATATATATGAAAAAATATCAAGATTTTAAAATAGGAAATATTGTACAAAAATTTTCATATTGCTTACTCCATTTTTACAAAAAAGAAAATTCTATTTGTCATATTATCTTGTCTTACAGCTTACCAAAAGAAACCATACCAAAGGTGTATAGTTTATTTACAAAATGGTATAACCAAAATTACTCAATCCAATAAAAAATACTTTTACTGCCATAATTCAAACTAATAAGAAAAAAATTATTTGATGATGATTACCAAAGCAAATCCAATTTTGTAGAATCAGTATTTATAACACACTTGTTACTAGCTCCTTTTAACAAGTTGTGTAAGTATGAAGAAAATGCTCTAAGATCAATACGTGCATACAGATTAAGGGTGCAAGTTATGCTAAAAGGCTCTACGCTATGCTAAAAGGCTATGCTAAAAAGCTCTACGTCTTTTTTTCAACCTTTGAAGAAATGTCATGGCTGATGACACAGGTTTTGAAGTGGAGGCACAATCCTCAATTTCTAAAAAAGTCCTCTATATCTAGCATTTTCTGAAGAAAATAAAAAGGTCCTTTAGAAAAAAATGAGGAGGAGGGCAGGGATGTGCCCCCGCCCCCATCCTTCTCTCCGTTTTCTTCCCCAGTGTGTCGGCTATGAATTTTCAAGTATGTACAATTTTTACTGTTATTTTTTACTTGGATTTTCTGTGGCAAATAATATTTGATGCTTTTCGCAACTAGAGCAAATAAGTTTTACTAAAAAAGTTTGTTTTTTTTTTTATAAATAAAAAAGAAACTTTTTTATGCAAACTTTTTTTATTTTGATTAACTAATTAATTTTTTTTTTCAATTCATTAAAATTGAAGTTGTATTAAAGAAGTTTTTTACTTTATATTTGTTATTTTTTTTTTTTTTTGCATTTTTTTAGCTTGCTGTCAGCCAATCAGATTTAACTTACATGGAGCAAGAAATTTGCCAGCTAAAAAAAACAAAAAATTAAATTTTGCTTTATTAAAAGTACTGAGCAAGATGAAGAAGTTTATTCATGAGAATTTGCTGTTTTAACTAATTCTCTAATTAGTCCCCTAGTTAAAAATATCTGGTTATATATTAATATAAACACGAATAGTATTGATTTATATTATAAATATAGAAAAGTAATGAAGTAAAAGATTATATTGTATCAAATTAATCAGTATATTATATTGTATTAATAAACTATATTTATTTTAGTATTGAAAATGACCATATATTTTACACCGTATATATTTATTTATAAATAAAGCGTGTTGTTTTATTTTTAATTTTAAATAAATGATAATCAGCTGGTTATTGTCAGTTATCCGAGTATTATGGGTCAAAATCTATAAAGAGGACAAACTTTGTTTCGAGGTCATTGCTATTTCTAAAGTTATATGGAAAACATATGTACTAATATTTAGAAAAAACACTTGTGATTATTTTTGATTATTGAAACTATCACAAATGTTTTTTTCTGAATATTAGTACATTTTAAATATAAAATTTCCATTTAAATCATTTAATTCTGATTATTATATAAAAAGTCAGCTGAAAGTGTTTAAAAAAACGTAATTTCTCCCAAAAAAGTTTCTTACTTAAGAACTTCAGAAACACTGCATAATAAGGGATCGTCCATAAAGTGCGTACGCTCGGAGGTGAAGAAGGGGTTTGCAAATTACGTTTGTGAGATAGGGGGGGGGGCGTGGGTCAATTTTAAAAGTAAGGAGATTAAATTAAAAAAGTATTAATAAATGTTGGGTATATAGGTTAAAAACGTAGGTATTTTTAAGAAGGGAGAGGGTACTCAAAATAGCGTATGGCAAAATATGAGGAAGGGGGGGTAGGAGGTCGAAATAAAAGCGTACGTACTTTATGTACAATTCCTAAGTTTATATAAAATATCATTTAATAAAATTATTAAATAATAGTCCAATGGATTTTGTAAATGCAATTTTAGAGAAGACGCTTACACCTTAAATAAAATTAACGTGTACTGAAACTAAAAATAAAATTAATGTGCACCGGAACTAAAAAAATTACAATTTTTAGTCTTGTTTAAGGATATACTAGATAAACTTTAATATATATAATTTTTTTTTTGACCTCTAATAGCAATTTTTTTATTGTTGGCGAGGGAGTTGTAAAAACAGCTCCCTCTCCTTGGCAAAGATTGCAGTTGATCAGAATAATAACTAGAGCTGATTTTTACCATACTTATAATAGAAAAATAGATCTATGCAATAAGCAGACAGTTTTTGCTAACTACCTTTCTGTCAACTGGTAGACATGTTTGATATTGGAAATCATTTTTATCACTAAAATGATAAAAGTTTTCTAAAATTTCTTATGGTTTAAATGATGTTTTGAAAAAGTTGTCTGTTCATTGTATACATCGTAACAAGAGGAGCATTTTCAGAAAATTCCCAACCAATTAGTCCAGCGGTTTTAGAAATACTTTTGCCAAGAGGTTAACAAAATGTATTCCTCAAAAAATGCAACAAACGTAAGTTTGAAAGCTAAAACTTTAAACAAAGAATAGTAATTCAAATAACCTCACATAAAATAATTATATTATTCTAGCCTCGTACATAGTTCTTACTCTCTATTCAAATTTATTGTTTTTTTCTTTGCAGCCTCTCAAAAGTTTCCTTTAATTCTTGATTTTTTAGACCCTTTCTTTTTACCCTTTTTATACATGATTTTATATAACTTTTTTTTTGGTTCAAGTAATTGCAACCAAAAATACTGTCCTGGTATCAAATAAAGTCTTTATTAACATTAGACTTGATCGTATAAAACGGCCTATAATTACAGTAGAACTCTAAATAAAGAATACTAAAAATGCTTTTTTCTATTATAAGGTTTTGAAACATGGCTTAAGAGATAGTAGAAAGTAACTTTTGCGCAATTGCCAAATTAAAAAAATATATAAACCGGGACGAGAATAAATTTTATTGACAACTTTTAACCAGGAACGTTGCTAGGTAAAAAAACATTTGTATGATCATTATAAAATGTCATTTATTTTAAAAATAAAGTTTTTAAATAAGATTATTCGTTTATTTTTACTTTTATTATTACAAATTCATAATTATATAATAAAGATTCGTTAGCAGTGAATATATAAATTAAAACAAAATATTGTAAAAATAATAAATTTACTCTAACACTGTAAAAAAAAACTTGCAGAAGACGAAATGGTCTTTTCATCAAGAACTGCTTTGCATTGCTATAGATATAAAAATATATTCATAACATTTTTACATAGAATCATTACATTACAATGGTATTAATATATTTAATATAAACGTATATTAAATTTTTTGTGCTCCTTTTATTAGATATCATTTCGCCTTCTGAGACAGAGAAAAAAGTCGCTGTCCCCACTTATCCTTACCAGTTTTGCGTTATTTTATTGCGGAAAGTTCTAGAACATTTTGGCAACGATTTTATTATAGTTTTCAAAATAAGAATATTGACACGTTTAAGCGGTATTTAATTAAGTTTTAGTTCAGTAGATTTAAAATAAAATTTGGAAAGAGAGACCTTTATTGAAGATAAATTTGATTTGATTCATCGTTGTTGAAGCAAGTTGTTTGGAGCAAGTTGAGAATTCTTTTCACATCAATAGTTTAAAAGCATTTGGAAGGTGCTTCAAATTATTGATGTAAAAACAAAAGTGAAAGTGAAAGCAATATTTGGTGCCCCAAACACTGTTTTAATTGTTAAGGTTCAGTTCATACATTAAGTGAAAAAGATACTGTAATTACCCTGAAAAATTTTTTTCGTGTCTCACTTCTCCCCACTCTCCTCTATAAAAATATATTTATCGCTTTTTTTTTTTTTTTTTGTGAAAACATTTACACATTTGTTACTTATGCAATGTTCAAAATATATTTGTATTTAATAATAAAAAAAAGAAAGTATTTAAGAAGCTTGCAGAAAATAAATTTTAGAAAAAATCAGTAACAAAAAATTTTCATATTTTAAAATACTCTTTTTAATAGTTTTTTTAAAGCAACATTATTTAAATTAATTAGTAAAAAGTTATTCCAGATATGATGTGCAAGATAAGTAATTTTGAAGTTTGTTTTTGCATGAAGGCTCAGAACACTATTTGTACGCAATAAATATTTGTACTCAGGTTATTGTTTATAAAGACTAAAGAAAATTGAAGTATTTTTTTGCATTTTGCTATTATACAGAAGACTTTGAACGTTATATACATTCAGTTCAAACAATGTTAATAACGACATTTGTTCAAAAAGAAGTTTTGAGTATTCTTTTTTTATTTTTTTTAAATTAATCACACGTATAGCATGCTTCTGTTTACTATAGAGGGATTCTAGTTTCATTTTATAGGTACTACCCCATGTTATATTAACAAAAGCTAAACAAACTATTAGCTAAACAATTAAACAAGTAGATTTGTTTGAGTGGTTCTTTTTAATAAGTCATGTGACTGGTATTTTATTCTGATGTTTTTGGATAGTTTACTACATAAATAAGATGTGTGTTTATTCCAATTTAGATTTTTGTGAATAAAAACACTAAAAAATTTGTAACCCTACTTATTTCTCTATTTTCAATTAATAATTTTGGAAAATAAGATTGAATTTCTTTTTTTTTAATGGAAGGATGAAATTAAGAAAACTTTGTTTTACTTAAATTAATAGAGAGTTTGTTTTCCCCAAACCGTTCTGAAATTTTTTCTTATTCATTCTTCATTTCTATTTACAGTTCGCTAACTTTTTCAGAGTTAAAAAAGGTATAGTTGAAGTTCTCTTAGATGCCATACAGAGATTGTTTACATATATTAAAAAAGTAATTTTAATAGAGTGTGAGTTACACCACACTCTATTAAAAACGGATTAGAAAGTATATTGTCTCCGTAATATACATATTGCACACGTTTATCTAAACAGCTTTCTGCCCACTTGTTGGATATATATATACAAAGTTGTTGGATATATAACGCCTTATGCCAGACATATAGCCTAATATGTCTGGCATAAGGCGTTTTATGCCACTCATATTGTGCGGCCGTGGCGCAGTGGTGAGAACGTTTGCTATATAGGCAGGAGATCCAGGTTCGAACCGAGCTCTGGAAATATTTTCGCGTCACGGTAAGGAAGAAGGCGTGAACTTCCTGGTTAAATAAATGCACTTATGCGGTGCTCTGTGACAAGACCGTTAGGACTTCTTGGGGCACCTAAAATAAAAATATATAAAAATAAAAAAAAATAAAAAAAATATTAGGCCTGATATGTATGCCATACATATTCAGCTTTTGTAATAATTTTTTGTGATTTACTGATAAGCTTTAAAGAGGTATACAAAAACACTTAATGTTACCTCTCCGTTTGTAAAGGAGTTTTTTTTATTTCTTCAAACAAGTAAAGGATTTCGCGTTCAGTTGATGTATTTTTTTGAAAACCGAACTGCTTGGAATAAATAAGATTATTTTTTTTAAAAAAGTATACAATCTATTGTGCTACTTTAAAAAAAGTATAAAAAAAAAGTATAAAAAAGTGTATAACCTATTGTGCATAATTCTCTCAAGTTTCACCATATTCTCATCTTAAAGAATGCTGAAGGTATTGATCTAAAATTACCTATTTCACTTATATCTCCTGATTTACATATAGGTTTTATTTTAGCAGTTCTTAGTTTTTTGGAATACTTTCCTTTAGAGAGTGTTTAAAAATTTTGAATAAAGGAATTTTTAGCTCATTGTAGCAGTTAATTACAAGGTTGCTACCGACATCGTCGATTCCGTCGATTGTCTTGCTTCTTTTTAGGCTTTTGGCCTTTAGTCTTTTTAGGCCTCATTTATTTCTAACATGGTTAGTTTTTTGTTATTTAGTTCATTTTTATTACGCCTTAAATATTTATCAACAGATTTATTTACATAAGGAATTTTAGATGCAAGTTTAGATCCTATATTAACAAAGAAATTGTTAACCTCATTAGCAATGTTTCTTTCATTATCGTTATCTTTCATATTCGTGATTTGTGATTGATTTTTATAGTTTTAGCAAAGTTTGGTTTGGTAATTTTTGGTTTTGGTTTACCAAGGATTTTATTTAATAATTGCCATGTTTTTCTGGAATCTATTTGAGATTTTTTAAGTAGTTTATTATAACAATTAGCTTTAGCGGTTTTTTTAAGTTTCTCAAATAAATTTGCATAATTCTTCTATTCTGCTTTTGTTTTATATATAATTTTTGTTTTCGGTTTAGAAGATTTTTAAGAACTTTACATAACCAAGGTGTATTTATAGGCCGGGTGATTAAAATTTAGCAATTTTTTTTTCTCAGTAATTGGTCAGCTTTACGTGAATATAATTGTTAGCAGTTTTGCTCTAATTTTATTCACGTAAAGCAATTTACTCAGTAGTTGATCAGCTTTACGTGAATAAAAATCTAAGCAAAATAGCTGAAGTTTTTATTCTCGTAAAGCTGACATATTACTAAGTAAAAGCAATTGCTCAATTTTATTTACCGGCCCTTATGTCTTTCTGTTTAATTGACTTTCGTTAATTTGAAAAAATACTTTTCATTAAAAAAAAAAAAAAATTAATAAACTTGTTATACATTAAATTGGTATCATTTGAGGATTCTGAATCTGACTAGTCAATATTTGCTAACTCACTTTTAAAGTAAACCTGGCTGTCCTATTTAATTTTATAACATTTTTAGTTTTAAATCAGACAAAAAAAATTTAATTTAAAACTTTAGAATATATATTTTTTAAACATCTTTGCTGCAACAAGGCTGCAAGCAGCCACTAATTAAAGTTGGAAGTTACTGCAAGAGAAAAGATGAAGATTGTAGAGCAAGATAGCGATTGACGGACAACTTAAAGGATTGCAAATTATATAAATCAGCAAGATGAAGGAATCAAATTCCAAAGAACTGATGTTCAAGAAAAACCCAAGACAAATAAGCGTTTTTGGAGCACTTAAGAACAGTCACAGAAAAAGGATGAGACTTAATTGAATGACGAGTAAAACGAGAATGAATTTTAGTAGATGGCACAAGAGACGCTAGCTCTTTAGAGCAGTGCCCATTATAGTACTTGTAGAAAAGAGAAAGAGAAGCAAAATTACGAAAGAGTATAGGGTCAAGGATAGAACCCTGAAGTTACAAAATAAGAAGAAGAGTGCTGTCCATCGAGGACAACTTTTATACTGCGATTGAAAAGGAAGGACTCAAAAATATTAAAGATGTTACCAGATATACCGTAAGAAGAAAGCTTACGGAGAAGACCAGCATGCCAAACTTTATCAAAAGCTTTAGAAATGTCAAGAGCAATGGCCTTAATCTCTCCACCTTTATCTAATGCACAATAAAACCTATTGGTTATTACTGTTAGAAATACAGCTGTAGAATGAGGAGATTGAAATCCATATTGATGATCAGAAAGAAAGTTATTAGTTTCAAGATGAGAAATTAAGTGTTTGTTAACTAAAGATTTAAAAACCTTGCTTATGATAGGAAGAAGACTAATGGGACGGTAGTTAGTCTAATCAGATCGCTCTATAGAATTTTTGAAAATAGGGATAACAGATGCTGCTTTCTAGCAGGCTGGAAAACAAAACTCTGATAAGTGCTTGTTGAATAGTTTTGAAAGTATAGACGACAGCTCCGGAGAACACTTCTGCAAGACTATAACAGGTATGTTGTCCGGGCCACAAGCTGTAAAAGAGTAGGAAATCACTTAAGATACAGAAGCTGGAGTGATACGAATCTCAAGCAATGGATCAACCTGTTTGACGGCTATATTAGGTAGAACGCAACAAGTGGAATCAAGAGATAATATTGATGAAAAGTTCTTAGCAAACAATACAGCTTTGTCATTATGTAAGGTGACAAAGTCTGAATCATACGAAGAGAGGTGGAATTACAGATTTGCCCTTAATATTGATACTATTAAAGATTCTCCAGAAGTCACGAGAGTCTAATTTTTGTGATGAAATACAAGATTTTATGACCTGAGAATAGCGAGCTTTGGCGTTAGACAAAACCTTTTTACAATGGTTTCTAGCAGTAATAAACAGACGTCTGTTTTCTGGAGAATTGTTTTGCTGATAGATATGGAAGTAACAGTTTCGATTGGCAATCGCAGCAGCACAATATGAGGAAAACCATGGAGAAGAGTGTGGCTTAAACTGGAATTGTTGAGAGGGAATAAAAAATTCCATGCCAGCCAGAATCCATGAAGTTAAGTAAGAAGCATATTTGTCGACAGGAAGAAGAAAGATTTCTACCCAAGGGTCATCACGAAGAAAATCACGGAAAGAGGCCCAGTCAGCTTTAAGTTAGTTGTAAAAGGTACGATAATAGGGGATTCAGAAGATGAAGAAGAATGAGATATTAGTTTTAGAGAGATCAATCTGTGATCAGAATCACCTAAGGGTAAATGTGGAGAAACTGAGCACTGACTAGGATCAGAAGCATGACATAAGTCGAGTAGAGAAGGTAAATGATTCAGGTTGTCTGGAAAGCAAGTTGGAAAGTTGACTATTTGAGTTAGGAATTGAGAAAGGCAAAAGTTGTGGGCTTTAATGCCAGCAGAGTCACTGACACTTGAGCTAAGCCAATCAGTGTGAAAAGCATTAAAGTTACCAACAACAACAATATTGGCTGATGGATAAAGAGAGAGGGCTTGGTGAATATTATCAGAAATAACATCAAAAAGAGTGCAGTCTTGAGATGAAGGAGAGCGATATAGAACAAAGAGAAAGGCGATAGAGTGAAGTGGTGCTAAATGAAAGCACATAAAAGAATAGTCTGTGGATTCAAACCTATTTTCACGTCAAATGGGTGAATTCTTACAAATGTAAATGCCCAGGCCAACCATGTGGCTATTGGAGTCTTTTTTAAACGAATTAAAGGAAGATAACCATCAACACTAAGATTACAGGATGAGACAGCTGAACTCAAATTAGTCTCACAAAGAGCAAGTATATCTGGTGAACTTTGCAAGAGATAAGACTCAACAGAAGAAAAGTTACTTCCAAGACCACGAATATTGGTGAATGATAGATTTAGAGAACACTGTTTAATAGCCCAAGCAATTGCCTCATTACTATCAATATACCCTAAACCGTAAAAAAGGTCTCCAAATGTGGCCTTGGCAATGCACACTAAAAGTACAAACAGGGAAACCATCCATGCGCAACATGGCTCTGTTAATACTTTGATATTTTTCAGCTGTTGATGGATTCAGTCTCTCTGAGAGCTACCAGAGTTCGGGACTGATTACCAGCCGGCCTCAGAACCATAAAACTGAGTTTTAAAGCTGTACCCTCATTAGGAGATAATACAATGAGTTGCCTAATCATAAAAACAGAGACACAGGCAAAACCTATGCATTGTGTCAAGATGATCCAGCATTCAACATCCTATACTGTAAACAATGTATTAAAAATACATCTGCGTCAGCCTAATAGATGAAGAATGAGTGCGAGGCTGGCCAACTGATGATACTATAATTTGCAGTTGTTAAAACGCTTTAAAAAGACCTAATATCTTTGTCATACACTGTCGCGAAAAAACATTTAATAAGAAAACTTTTCTTTACTATTAAATGCTATTTCGCTGATGCCACTTTTATGTTCATAACGGGTGTAAGCTTTGAACCTCTTAAGCTTTGAACCTCTCAATTCTAAAACTCTAAAAAATGCATCTTTACTGCTTGATACTTTACCTGATTTCCATATCAAATTTGGGCAACGAACCGTAGAACAACTTGACATTTTAAAATAACTAAATTAGCTTTAAAAGTGATGATTGTTTGGAAACACGGATTTACAATTCATGGTCGTTTACAAGCGCTATGTTTAGGTACGCATGCGTAAGAAAATACGAAAAACTTTTGAACTTGCAAAATGGCTACGGTTCTTAAGTACAGTAAATATTTTATATGGCAACAGTTTATTTTTTAATTATTTTCTGAAATGTCAATAATGTAGCCTTATTTCTAATGTAGATCAGTATATTATTACAAAAAATTCATAAAAAAATAAATAAAAAAAGGGTTAAAAATATTTAAGCGTATTTAAACTTTATTTTCAATTAATAACATTTTAGTGAAACTCATAGATTTGTTTATTTATTAGAAATCAATTTTCTAAAAATCTGACTGTAGGATTTCAATATTTTTTTTAAACTTTAGATAAATATGTTCTATATATATATATATATATATATATATATATATATATATATATATATATATATATATATATATATATATATATATATATATATATATATATATATATGTATATATATATATATATATATATATATATATATATATATATATATATATATATATATATATATATTCCATTTGTCCGACCCACATCAAAGAAAAAGAAAGAATAGAAATGGGTTAAAAATTGATAAAACCTGAGAAAATATTCGAATTCTAATTAAATAAATTTTGAGGAAAAAAATTTGATAACCAAATTATTTAAAAAAGAAAAACCAAACCCAAAGTTGATTAAATGTTCCACCTTGAAAGAATAACAAATAGAAAAACGCGGCTATTAAAAGTGAATTTAATTTTTAAAATGTGATTAGGAAGATACCAATACTATTTTTAAATCAACAGTTTTTTAAGCAGATTACTTGTTGAAGCTAGCTCGTCTATTTTATCTGCATCTTTTATCAATCTTATTTTTCTGTGTTTATCTTCGTGAATGTTTCTAGGTTGTCTTGAGTCATGGTGATAAGCAAATGATTTTTAATGAATTTTAAAATGGAAAAGCTTCTTTCGCATGCAACTTACGTGAATGAAAGCGACAAAATATACTTATATGTTAAATCATTTCTTGCATATGCTTCATTTACTAAATTTTTTTTTTAAACATCTTTGCTTCCAACAAGGCTGCAAGCAACCACTAATTAGAGTTGGAACTTACTGGAAGAGAAAAGATTGTAGAGCAAGAAAACGATTGACAGACGACTTAAAAGATTGCAAATTATATGAATCAGGAAAGCAAGATGAAGGAAGCGAATTCCAAAGAACTGATGTTCGAGGAAAAAAACTAGACAAATAAGAATTATTGGAGCACTTAGGAACAGTCATAGAAAAAGGATGAGACTTAATTGAATGACGAGTAATACTAGAATGAATTTTAGTAGATGGCACAAGAGACTTGCATTTACTAGATGGCACAAGAGAAATTGTATTGAATCAAAACCAGGTAACAGCAAATGGTGCAATTTTTGCAGGCAACACATAACTTATGAAAATTATTTGCGAATTCTTCAACATTTTCTGAACTTTCTATCGCTATGTCATACGTACTCAAAACGGAGTCTTTAATGCTATCCCAGTTCCAAATGAAACTGGTAAGCTGTGTACGTAAATTTTGTGCTGTTGCTTGTTCATCAAATGGCAATAGATGTTGACTCAATTTTTCACAAGTAGTAATTGATGCATTTTGAATTTTCAATTGTTCAAATTTTTTTAGGGCTTAAGGAGGGAAATCAGCATAAAACCATTGACTTCCTTGAAAACGCCTGCTCATGCTTTCTATGATGGTTTTAAATTATTACATCATGAACTTTTACTTTAAAAGAAGTGAGAATATCAAGAGGAAGTTCAGGTTGGCTTGGAACATCTACATCAGGAAATAGATTTTTATTTCAGATTCTCTTTTCTGGCAGAGTACTTTTTGCTTCCAAATCATGTTAATCAAGTTTTTCATTAACTTTACTGACAAAATAATTCGTAACCGCCAATACAGTATCAAACTCTGTAGAATAAGGTTTTAGTTTTTCTGTAGTTTTTGTTACCATGTTATAAGCAATCAAAATGTCCATATTAACGATTTGTAAATATTTTGACAGTGGTATTGTTAACTGAAAAATAAGTAAATATATCTGTGCAGTTAAAATTATTTCATATTTCAGGAGTCCATCTTTGAAGTCTTTCGCCTTTACTCGAACATCATGTATAATCTAAATCTGGATTTGCAAATCCGCCAAATATTTTTGCAAGTGCAGCATCCTTTGACCACCAACGTGTTTTACCAATAGTTGAAACCCTGCAATGGTGTTCGTCATTTTGATTTTACGCCAAAAAAATGTCCATTCTCAGATATGATCCACGAATAAAAGCTGCTACGTCATTCAATAAATTAAATAGTGAAATAATAGAAAGTACGGTATTACAAACATCTGACATAACAAAATTAAGAACATGAGCATAATACCAAACGTGTATTTGATTGGGATTTTCTTTGAGCAACCATGCTACGAATCCTTTGTATTCTCCATTCATGTTGGGAGCTCTGTCTGTTGCATTACCGACGCACTTTAATATATCAATGTTCAATGTACGCAGAGTTTGTGACATTATAATCGATAAATATTCCTCAGTAGAAAATTCGCATGCAACCATTGTTAATAACCTTTCGTAAATTCGGTCGGTTACATATCTAACGACAATTGAGCATTGGTCCTTAGTCGTTCGATTTTGTGTTGTATCAATCTGCAGCAAAAACATACCAGCTGTGTTAACTTTTCTTGATTTTGAACTTGTTCTCGTCGTACTGATAATTGTGTGGAAAACAGTAAGTTTTGTACGATAGATTTTGAAAAATATTCGAAATATGCTTCTGTTGATTTGTTGATTTTTCGTGTTCTTCTACTCTTTGGTGAGTGTGTTTTCTGTCATTCCTTTTATTAACAGGGTTTAGTATGTCAATCAAAGAAAATGCTAAGCATATGGAACAATATAATGCATGATCTTCCACAGAATAAGTTAAACATTTACGGTTCGTACCATTATGTCGCACAAAAGATTTCATAATAATTGGATCTGCAGCTATTTGGACTGGATGAACTTCAAAAACTTAATTAAGAACGGTTGATGGTGGATAAGATGACATTTTAAAATTTTTTCGAAAAAAAATTTTAAAATGTCAATCTCCGTGGCTGTTTTCTGGTGATAATTAGCATAAAAACCGTAAATTTCAAATTTCAGCCCATAATGTTAACCCTAACCCTTGTCCCAAGTCCCCCAAAATTATTTTTTGGTTTTTTCAAAGATTAAAAGTTATTTTAAGTAAATAAACAAGTAAATTCAGTTTTAACTTTTATTTTACATATATGTTCAGGAAAAAAAATCATCTCCGTTATAAATGTAGAGTAAAAGACAATAAATAGAATAATCTCGAATAAATCTAAATTAAGTTAAATAAAAAAATAAAAGATAATATAAGAAATAAAGTTTAACAAAAAGTTTAAAAAACCAGTTTATATGTTGTTCTGCTTGATCAACAAAAATATTAAGAATTTGTTCCCTTACTGTTTCTATGCAGTTAGTGTTTGGATCGATATGGCTCTGACTGTGAGTCTCATTTTGCATATATGTTGACAAACTTTTAACTGCTACCTTTGTGGTACTTAATACTTCATCAACTACCATAGTATCATCATGTACTGTTTCTGTCAGTGTTAATATGTGATTAATATTCGAGCTAACCAGAGCCTGTTTAGCGTTTTCTATATTTTCATGAGCTATCCTTGTTCTGGAATTTCTTTGAGAAACGAAGTCACTTATTATGAAACATTTATTAGCTGCTGATTTAATCAGTTGTTTTTTTTTATCAAGCAATTTTTCATCTCGTCCCTTTCTTTTCTTGCGTTCACTCATTTTGAAATTTTTGACCGATCTGATTTAGGCCTGCCCACCAGCCCACCAGGAATTCTCCCGGTGCTCCCTGGGGCCAGTCCGCCACTGTATATATATATATATATTTATATATATATATATATATATATATATATATATATATATATATATATATATATATATATATATATAAATATATATATATAAATATATATATATATATATATATAAATATATATATATATATATATATATATATATATATATATATATATATATATATATAAATATATGTTTATATATATATATATATATATATATATATATATATATAAATTAGTAAAAACACTTATTTAACTTTTGATTACTTCAACACTGTGTTTCACCATCAGTAGGTTCATCAGGAAGAATGTCTAAACATAAAAAAGTTTTCAAATTATAGAAAAATTATTTCATAGGAAGTTGGGAATTGTTATAATTAATTATGTAATAACTGTAGTATTTTGCTATCAGAAAGTTGCATCAACTACATTAGATAATTAAAAAATCATGAGAAGAATTCTTTAGAATTAGGATAAATTTGGACTGGTCACTTGTTTTTATAATTTTTTTAAATGGACTTGTTTTCATGTCTGCATTTAGAAATTAATTCTGATTTTTTATTCAGTAAATTTTCTTGATCTAAATGAGTAATAATTTCAAACTTTTCTTGTAAACATAGTATACTTTTTTTGGAAATGTTATTAAAGGCAGTCGCAGTTTTTAGAATAGACTAGTTTAATTTAAAATTAAAATTTTTTTGTTTTAGTTGCGAAATATATTTAGACAGCATAGTCTAAATATATTTGGCAACTAAATTTTTTTTTTTTGAGAAAAAATGAATTTCTCAAAAAACAAAATACTGAATGGCAAATGCTTATCAAAAAATATTATTTACAAATGCATTGTTTCCTCGCAAAACAACCCGGATGAACAATATATTGGCTATTTTTTTTTTGCTACTTGCGTGAAATTTGTGATAGTATTACCAACAAATATTAGTAATTTAGCTGATTTCTGGTACTGCAGGTAACAGTAGCATAAAAAGAGTTTATTATCAAAATACAATATACGCAATTTTGATTTTATATGGCTTTTTAAATATTATTTAATAAGCTGATAGTAATACACTGTATTACTATCAGCTTATTTATTATTAGGATATTTTTTTAAATTTATTTAGCTATATGTTATTATTTTTTATTGATTTTATTAAAGTTACCTAATATCTTTTATTTCAAAAAAATAAAATTGTTTACACTGCGTTTTGATGATAAATACTTTATACTTATAAGCTAATGCCAAAAAACGACAATTTAAGAAAAAAAACATGCAGCCACCTCCTAATGTTATTATTATTATTTAGTTTTATTTAACACCCAATGTAATTTACAAGGTAAAAAGAAAAATAAGAAAGTTATTTCCGGTGATTTTTACTTCAGATTTTTTTCTTCAAGAATATCTATGAAAACTTCTCTTTGCTCTTTTGCATTCCAGTATGCATTGCAGCACTCTATTGCATTTCAGCACGCATGGCAGCACTCTATTGCATATTTTAATGATTGTTCAACATCGGAGGGAATTTCATTTTTGGTGCAATTTTTAACTTCTTTTTATTTTGAATTAAATTTTTAAAATCTAACATCTGAAAACGGCATAGTTCCTGGACATCATCAACAAACCAATGTTGAAACAAAGGTCGTTCCAGCTGAGAACAGATAACATCTGCAGTTGATCTATTATTCAGAAGACGAAGGAACAAGTTTAATCTGTTTTGTCTAATACTTTCCAAAATTTCCTGGATTCCAAATGTTTGTTATATGATAAAAAAACACTGGTTTTAAAAATTTTTTAATTAAAAAGTATTTTTTGTAGTCCTTCAATACCCTTAAATATAACGAGTTCCTAATATTATCAACAACAAAAAAATCTTCAAAAGTTTATCTTGACATTTCGCCTCAAATTGAGCATATGAAAATTTCAAGTATGATAATTATATTATAAAAAAACTTATAGAAAAAAGTTGGTAAAAATGCACATTTTTCTTTTTTAGTCAATAAACTTCATTATTTATGGTAATTAAATCAACATTGAAATTTTCTTGTAATTTCCATTTATTTGTGATCCAACATGATACACTTAAATAATTTTTTTTGATAATATTAGGAACTTGTTATGTGCAAAGGTCTTTTGGGACCCCTGAAAGTATTTTTATTCAAAAAATTTTCAAAAACCAGTTTTTTTTTTATTATATAAAAAAAATTAAGTGGTTGGAAGAATATATATTTCTTAAAAATGTTGCTTTTTGGGAAAACCCTGTTAAGTAATAATATATTTTTTTAAACTTGAGATAAATATTTTCTATATCGATGATGTTTTTCTGGTCATTGCTTCAACTTTTTTTCGATATAAAAATTACTTTTACTGTCATGACTTTTAATATATTAAAGTATTTTTTTACTTTTGTATATATATATATATTTATATATACATATATGCGTATATATATGTGTATATATATATATATATATATATATATATATATATATATATATATATATATATATATATATATATATATATATATATATATATGTATATATATATATATATATATATATATATATATATATATATATATATATATATATATATATATATCACGGCTGTTTCACGCAATGTAAAATTGGGCATTACATTCAGTTAAGCAAAAAAAAAAAACAATTTCCGCATAAAAAGTATAAAAATTCAACAACTTTAAGTAATAGTATTTTTTTTCTATAAACGCTTTCATCTTCTAGTTAAAAAAATATGAAAGATCTATCTTTCCTTGTTAAATAAATATTTGTATTAAACCGAATAGAAATAAAAGTTGTAAAAGTGTTGGTCATAATTTGGGACCACTATTCCGATTTTTGCGATTATTACGTAAAACCTGTCATAGGCCAACTAAGATTTGATAACATAGCTACATGGTTGAAGCTTAAAATTTGGAACACTTATTAATGAATGCCTGTTCTATCTAGATTTTAACAGACTTTACAAAATATTATATATAAAAAGTTAGTTTTTAATGCGTTTATGTTTTTGTTTTTATTCGTTTTGAATAAAAAACTTAATATTTTTAAAAAGTCTATGGAATTAGTAATACTTCAACCTTTTATGAATAAGAAAATTAAAAAATTATATTTCGCATCTCTAGCTATGCAATCAAATATGTTTTCAAACCTGGCATGTTTGGCACTGAATTGAAGCAATGACGCATGTTACGTCACGTAACCTTAAATGCGTTGCAAAATTACACTCTAGTTTTATTTTGGTTTTTATTAGGCTAATCAACTTTGTTAAATTATCTTCACATACTTAAATATTTTTTAAAATGTGTTTAATATTATTAAAATTGATAAATATATTTAATTTCCATTTAAATTTCTTTTTTTTTAAAAAAAAAAAAAGCATTTTTTGAAATATTTGGCGATTTTGTTGTCTGACTTTAATAATCCCTCTATCGATTCACATTAGGTTAAAGTAAAATTTCCGATACTGTATATATATATATATATATATATATATATATATATATATATATATATATATATATATATATATATATATATATATATATATATATATATATATATATATATATATATATATATATATATATATATATATATATATATATATATATATGTATATATATATATATATATATATATATATATATATATATATATATATATATATATATATATATATATATCACGGCTGTTTCACGCAATGTAAAATTGGGCATTACATTCAGTTAAGCAAAAAAAAAAAACAATTTCCGCATAAAAAGTATAAAAATTCAACAACTTTAAGTAATAGTATTTTTTTTCTATAAACGCTTTCATCTTCTAGTTAAAAAAATATGAAAGATCTATCTTTCCTTGTTAAATAAATATTTGTATTAAACCGAATAGAAATAAAAGTTGTAAAAGTGTTGGTCATAATTTGGGACCACTTTTCCGATTTTTGCGATTATTACGTAAAACCTGTCATAGGCCAACTAAGATTTGATAACATAGCTACATGGTTGAAGCTTAAAATTTGGAACACTTATTAATGAATGCCTGTTCTATCTAGATTTTAACAGACTTTACAAAATATTATATATAAAAAGTTAGTTTTTAATGCGTTTATGTTTTTGTTTTTATTCGTTTTGAATAAAAAACTTAATATTTTTAAAAAGTCTATGGAATTAGTAATACTTCAACCTTTTATGAATAAGAAAATTAAAAAATTATATTTCGCATCTCTAGCTATGCAATCAAATATGTTTTCAAACCTGGCATGTTTGGCACTGAATTGAAGCAATGACGCATGTTACGTCACGTAACCTTAAATGCGTTGCAAAATTACACTCTAGTTTTATTTTGGTTTTTATTAGGCTAATCAACTTTGTTAAATTATCTTCACATACTTAAATATTTTTTAAAATGTGTTTAATATTATTAAAATTGATAAATATATTTAATTTCCATTTAAATTTCTTTTTTTTTAAAAAAAAAAAAAGCATTTTTTGAAATATTTGGCGATTTTGTTGTCTGACTTTAATAATCCCTCTATCGATTCACATTAGGTTAAAGTAAAATTTCCGATACTGTATATATATATATATATATATATATATATATATATATATATATATATATATATATATATACAGTATCGGACAAAACGAGTACAACCAAATAATGCTAAGTTTCTTTATATAAAAGTGCTGCATTGTTTCGATTTAGAGAAATAACTGTTTCGAGACAAAGTTCTTTAAGTTTTATTCATCACAAAGTTCATTATTTGTACACGAAAATTAATAAATTAATCAAAAGTATTAAAAAAAGTTGATTTCTTTCTGGACAAAACAAGTGCAACTCGACAAAACGTTGACCAAGCTGTATTTCGCTATCAATATTTCGTGGCGAATCCTTTGTTGTTGATCACAGCCTTGCATCTTCGAGGTATAGATTCGATCAGGTGATCAATGAAACTTTGTGGAATCGCTGCCCAGGCCTTTTGGATTTGTTCAAACAGTTGATCCTTAAAACGAACACCTTCACAATTAATTCTGCGGTTGACGATCTCCCACAGGTTCTCGATAGGGTTGAGATCCAGAGATTGAGGCGGTCAATCCATCACCGATAGGTGGTTGTCTTGAAATCACTGCTTGACTACTTTTGCAGTGTGTTTTGGATCGTTGTCTTGCTGAAAAACCTATTTTATTGGCATATTCCATTCAGCATGAGGTAACATAACATCTTTCAGGAAATTTTTATACATGAAACGGCCCATTATTCCATCGTTTCGATGTATTGGACCTAGACCGTTAGCAGAAAAACACCCCCAGACCATTACATTGCCTTCACCATGCTTCATGGTCTTATGGCAGTAACGTAAATCGAGGCGTTTTCCGGCTGGTCGAAGTACACGGCAAATGCCATCGCTCCCAATGATGTTGAACTTCGATTCATCACTGAACAGGACAGTTCGCCATTTCTGCACATTCCAGTCAATATGAGATGTAGCAAACAGGAGTCTTTTCTTCTGGGTTTTTAGTGAAATCAGCGGTTTCTTTGCAGGGCGTCGAGAAAACAATACGGATTCAACAGCATGTCGTCTGATTGTTCGGTCCGATACAGGCAGCTCTAAATGCTTTTGTATCTCGACTGATGATATCCGGGGATCCTTCTTGACGGATCTGACGATCATAGAATCCTCTCTAGAAGTGGTGTAACACGGCCTTCCACCTTTGTTATCTGCTGATAACTTTCCCGTAAAACGATATTTGGAACATAGTCTTGATACGGTCCATTTTTTCACGCGATATAAATCACAAGTACTTTTTTGTGACATTCCACTTACGTAATCGCCAATAATTTTCTTTCTTAGTTCCAATCCAAGACTGTCGGGAGCCATTTTTGCACTTGAAGTCATAAAAATAATAAAAATAAATTATCACGCTTCTCAAGGCTTACCGTGTTGCATTTACCTTGTGATGATACAATAATGCTCTGTGAAACACATTGTCTTGGTTGGATGTGGACTGTATTGATGCAGTGAAACACTTGTTGTATTTCACTTCTTGCATTGATGTTCTTCGATAAAACACTTTGATAAAACTCACTTCGATAAACTGTCTTAATAATACTGACTGATTGACTTCCATAAACTGACTGGATTACATGTCGATTTACATGTCTCTTATATAGTAAAATGAACCTGTGTGAACCTGTTCTGGAAGATTCTAGATGCTTCTTTTTGATGCTTCTGGAAGCTTCTGGATGCGTCTGAATGCTTCTGAATGTTTCTGGATATTTCTGGATGCTACTGGATGCTTCCAGATGCTTCTTCTGGAAACTTCTGGAAGCTTCTGCATGCTTCTGGAAACTTCTGGATACTTCCTTTAATTATTAAAAAACTTCCGTGACGTTGACACGGACCAGACTTAAGAAAATGAAACAAACCAAAAAAGTTGCACTTGTTTTGTCCGCTGCAAAATGACACTTGTCAACGAAATTCTGCCTGTGTGCTGTCACCTGTCAGCTGATTGTTTATGTCATGGCATGCTATGACTCCAGACTCCTGAATTGTTTGCTGTGGTAGTATAGTTCGTTTCGTTTTTAAGACATGTAAAATTAGGAACACTTTTTAGCATTGATCGATGTTGGTTGCAAATGTTTTGTCCAATACTGTATATATATATATATATATATATATATATATATATATATATATATATATATATATATATATATATATATATATATATATATATATATATATTAGGGTGGCTCTTAAAACAACATTTTTGAAAAAAACCTGTTCTGACCCCTTTACTTTGTTCTATATAATACTAAAACACTAGGTTTAAAATTTTTTTGAACAAAAAATTATTTTAGGGGTAGCTCAAGACCCTTAAAATTTTGACTGGTCCCTAAAATTTTGAAAATAAAAGTTCTTCTAAAATATGTCAACCTGGTACTCAAAAGAAGCGAAATTATATAAAAACTTTAAAAATAATAATCAATTTACAAAAAAATAAATTTTTCTAAAATAAATTCATAAAAACTATTGTTTTTAAGCTGAAAATAAAAAAAGTCATTATTTTCAAGTTTTAAAAAAATGGTTTTTTTAAACATGCTTTTTTTGTAAAGTGATTACTGTTTTTGAAGTTTTTATATAATTTCGCTTCTTTTGAGTACCAGGTTGACATACTTTAGAAGAACTTTTATTTTCAAAATTTTAGGGACCAGTCAAATTTTTAAGGGTCTTGAGCTACCCCTAAAATAATTTTTTGTTCAAAAAAATTTTAAACCTAGTGTTTTAGTATTATATAGAACAAAGTAAAGGGGTCAGAACAGGTTTTTTTCAAAAATGTTGTTTTAAGAGCCACCCTAATATATATATATATATATATATATATATATATATATATATATATATATATATATATATATATATATATATATATATATATATATATATATGTATATCACAGTTGTTTCAAGGTGGACATACTTAAGGGGTATTAATAAAACTTTTATAACTTTTAAAGTATTACAGATAATTTTGTTCTGTAGAATGAATGTATACAGCAATAAATTGTTTTCTCTTAACATTCAATAAAGTATCAAAAGATTCTTTGATTTTTAAATAAACGCGCAGAAATTACGAACATAGCTGATTTTGAAAAGTTTAATTTTACTTTTTAGCAAAAATAATCAAAAAATATACATTTTTGTTGTTTAATACATAATACAAACATTGTTAGACCATTTTTAAAGCAAAAAATTTTACTTTAACCTAATGTGAATCGATAGAGGGATTATTAAAGTCAGACAACAAAATCGCCAAATATTTCAAAAAATGCTTTTTTTTTTTTAAAAAAAAAAGAAATTTAAATGGAAATTAAATATATTTATCAATTTTAATAATATTAAACACATTTTAAAAAATATTTAAGTATGTGAAGATAATTTAACAAAGTTGATTAGCCTAATAAAAACCAAAATAAAACTAGAGTGTAATTTTGCAACGCATTTAAGGTTACGTGACGTAACATGCGTCATTGCTTCAATTCAGTGCCAAACATGCCATGTTTGAAAACATATTTGATTGCATAGCTAGAGATGCGAAATATAATTTTTTAATTTTCTTATTCATAAAAGGTTGAAGTATTACTAATTCCATAGACTTTTTAAAAATATTAAGTTTTTTATTCAAAACGAATAAAAACAAAAACATAAACGCATTAAAAACTAACTTTTTATATATAATATTTTGTAAAGTCTGTTAAAATCTAGATAGAACAGGCATTCATTAATAAGTGTTCCAAATTTTAAGCTTCAACCATGTAGCTATGTTATCAAATCTTAGTTGGCCTATGACAGGTTTTACGTAATAATCGCAAAAATCGGAAAAGTGGTCCCAAATTATGACCAACACTTTTACAACTTTTATTTCTATTCGGTTTAATACAAATATTTATTTAACAAGGAAAGATAGATCTTTCATATTTTTTTAACTAGAAGATGAAAGCGTTTATAGAAAAAAAATACTATTACTTAAAGTTGTTGAATTTTTATACTTTTTATGCGAAAATTAAAAAACACTAAAAAGGTATAAAATAAAAATAAAGTTGAAGCGCGCTAAGATTTTTGTTACCTCATTTTAGTTATGTCTTTGTGAAATTTTTGCATTAATATATTGATTTACGTTAATTTTAAGACTACATCATTGACTTTTCAGAAATTAATTAACAAATACACTGTTGCCATATAAAATATTCAAAATGTAATTATGAACCGTAGCCATTTTAAAAGTTTGTATATAAGCTTAGCGCTTTTTACTAATATCAAAACGACCGTGAATTACATAGAGCAAAACCTTTTCTTAGAATTCATAACTTTTGTTGATGGCATTTTTCATTGAAGAAATGCGAGCCTAGATTTCCAATTTGAATTATTTAAACTAATTTAAATATATTTGATAAAAAAGAAGTTTGCCAAACAGTTTTAAATAGAATTATAATATTTATTAATTTATTAATTAGGAAACCTTGGCGCAGTGGTTAGTGTTCTGGCTTGAAAATAAGAGGTTCGAGGATTGTTACTGACTCTGATCAAGTAAACGATATTGGTAATGAAGTTTATTTGCCCATTAGTTAGGAAATTTATATGGCCAAATAAACGACATTGGTAAGCTAGTTTATTTAGCCAGAAGTATGGCTAAATATTGAAATTGCTGCTTGAAATTACAGTTTCAAGCAAACATCACTTTTTAAATTATCAAACAAACAAAATAAAATTTAAATGATTATAAAGTATTATATATATTTTATAAAAAATTTTCTATGCCAAAACACATTTTATTTTTGTTTGATAAAATTCTCTTCTGAAAAAAATACCTTTAGCATTGATTTATATGATATCACCATTAAACACAATTTTTGTCCTTGGAACTAAGGTGTTATATTTCAGTTAGGTATGTCTAAAGACTGTGGAAAAACGACTACATTGAACATAAACTTGGATTTTATGATCACAGTGCAAAGAAAACTTACTTTTATTGAAGCAAAAGAAAAGAAATTTTACACTTAAGTTTATTTGGTCTACTAAGAAATCAGAATTGCGTATTGAATAAAAAAATATAGTAAAAGAAATTCAAAAATAGGTTTTCTAGACATTCAATTGTATTGTAAATTACTTTCATAAATTATCGCGAAAGTATAGTCATGTGACATATAAATAGAATCATATTTAAAAAGCGATACTTTATTTATTCTTTTTTTTTTTTTTTTTTAATGTTCAATTTGATGATCCTTGTTATCATAGATAAGTTTACAACGTTTAGACATTAGACGTTAGACTAGGACATTAATGCTTTATTTATAAGTTCTTGAGGGATCTTCCTCGATATATTTTTTATATTTTGAATAAGTCCTGTAATATTATTTGCTTTTCGTTTTTTTAATTAATTTTAACCCCATGTAAAAGAGTTATTTGGTGAGTTTGTTGTCCACTTTTCAGGATGAATAAATTGGATTTTTTGGTCCGTTAAAAATTTAATGGTCATTTTCGATGAGTGGCTAGGTGCGGAGTCTTGATTGAAACAAAAGTCATTTTTTGGATATAGACTTTTAATATTATTTTTAATAAATGGCTTTAAAACACTCTCTATATAGTTACTTGAATTAATTTTAACTCCAGATTTGACAAATATTAGAGATGTTAATCCTTTTGAACAAATTCCTCCCCATACCATGACAGATTTTGGAAAAATTTTCTATTTACTCTATTAGTCTCGGTGCTTTTTGATATTTTTTAATGTAAAAATGTTAGAAATTTTTATTACAATCTATAAGGCGGAATAGTCTTTCATCAGTTGTAATGATTTTTGTCCAGATTTTCTTGATAAATCCGTAAAGTTTTTTTGATCTTATAATTCTTACTCGATCGCACAAGGTGATAATGCATACACATCTTTTTGAAACTTTTTTTAAATGAAATATTTTATCAATAAAACGTGTACTTGACTTTCTTGTTATCTTAAACTTAGTAGATAATTTAAGAAATGGTTTATGGATTGTCTTTTTTAAATAAGTTTTTCACCTGAAAAATTTGCCGTAAATTTAGCTTTACTTGTTGATATAGACGTTCAGATTTTTTGTCATTAAAATCATCTTTTCTTTTAATTTTCGCCATGTTATTTTTAATTCTACTAATGGTGGTTATTGAAACATTAATTAATTCCTTTTCTAAAAATTTTTAATCATTCTATACAAATATCCAAGTTGTAACAACGATAAAATACGTCCGTTAATACTTTCTTTATTTTTTTTGTCAAGATGCTTTGTTTACATAAATCTTTTTTTTCCACTAACTACTATAAATGCATTTAAAGCAGTTAGAGAGAAAAATCACATATGTGTTGTTAAATTATATAATTAACATCGTTACATATTGTTTAATTAAAAAGAAATCAAGTTTCAAAAGTGTTTCCATTTCAATGCCACATGACTGTACAGTCCCCTAGCATGTTTTTGTTATACAGTCATATATTGATAAAAAAAAACTTGCTTTGTCCTTTTGAACAAGCTCTCATACCCTTCCAGAAATTATTGTGATTTTATGATTTTTTTGTCTCAAAAAAACCAGCCACATTTTTTTTGAAACACAGACTATGTTTCTGACACAAAATGTTAAAAAAACGCTTGGTAACATTTTCACTGATCTTTTTCTTTTAATTTTTATTTTATTTAGGTCTTTCCGGTCTTATCACAGAGCACCGCAGATAAGCAGGAAGTTTACGCCTCCTTCCTAACCGATGTCGCAAAACTTGCCCAGAAGTGGAGTTTGAACCGCTTATCTGTGACTTGATCGGTGACACATTTTTATCCAACAGACTTCACAGTTAAAATTATGTTTTTTTTTTAATTTTATTTATTTTTCGTTTGTTAAAAGTTAAATAAAGTAATTACAATAATACAAAACTTGACGGTACTGAGAAGAAAACAAGTTGCCTTACCACCGTTACACAAGAGGTTTTTTAAACGTTTTAAAAATTTTAATACATAATAAGTAATAAATAAAAAAGCAAGTACATATTAACTAAATACTTCATTAAGTAAATATGAAGCGTTAACTAAATACTACAGCAAACAGTATATCCATGGAATAATTTAAAAAATAAAATAAAAGCTATATTAAAAAATAAAAAACACAAAAATAGAGGTTATTATATCCGCAAAAAATTAAGGTCACGTTTTTTTATTATAGTTAGAATGTTTAAGGTTTTTTTGAAATAAACTTTATACTTTTATACTAAAATTTTTTAGGTAATAAACATAAAGATATGTATTGATGTCTTTATGATAATTACAAATGTTAATTGTTTACTAACTTTTTATTCTCATAAAAGATACTAAAGAACTTTAGTATCTTTGTGAGAATAAAATGTTAGATTTAACAGATTTTTTTTTAATTTTTTGATTCTTTAAATATAAATTGTTTTCTGTTACTCAAGTATTCTTTTATACATAGTAAGTTTTAACCAGTTTTGCGTGGTCTGTAGAATGGTTCTTGTTGAAACCAAATTGATTAAAATACAGTATATTGTTTTCAGTAAGATGTTTATAAAGTCTGTTATACATAATGCTCAATTAGTTGTAGTTTCAAATGTTATCACCATTTTTGAAAATAGGTGCAACCTTCAATTGAATCGGGACGTGACCTCTTTTAAGTGAGATTAAAACTGTAAAATAATTAGTAATACAACAAATAAATTTAATTTCATACATATTTTTTTTCCCTTTTTTTTCCAGAGTATTGAAAGCAATACGTAACTCACTTTGTTTAAACCAGGTTCGTGCTTAATCAAATCATAGTCACATCATAATCACATCATAATCACATTATAATCACATCATAATCACATCATAATCACATCATAATCACATCATAATCACATCAGTTCATGTAAAATATGAGTCAAAACTTTTTTTATCAAATTAAATCTTCGGTGCTAAATTTTATCATCATTAAGGACATATCTGTTTAGTTTTTTGATAATAGTTCCCAAATCCTCCCCCCCCCCTACCTTAATCACTAAGCTCATTAACAATATTCCATGTTTTTGAATGTTTCAATAGTTTTTTTTTAGCACAATAATTTCTTTTTGAAAGTTTTTAATTTTTTCAAATACCTTTTTATAGTTTTATGTTTTAAATATTTTTCATATATAAAAATATTTCTATTGGCTGGCAAGTATAACTTTTGTTGTGTTTTTAACCAATCCGCTGATTTTCGCCAAGGAAGACTGACTACTGTAAATTCTACTATAAATTACCTTTTCATAAATACTTTTTTTCAAATCACCTCTGCGATCGTACTCTTGCCAAGGAGAATCGAGGGGGAGGGGTCTTAATTAACGGGAGAGTCGATCTTCCAAATTTAAGAATTAAACTCAGAAAAACTCTCTGTGTGGCACTGGCATCAAGTTTTCGAAAGACACATCGAGGTCTGCTTGTTCAATTGACATAATTGCATTTTCATCAGTGGTAGGTAAACAAGTACTACCAGCAATATCAGTATTGACATGTTGCTCATGCTGCTTATCTAGGCGAGTATTAGAATTAGATGCATTAATATTATCTTTATTAGCTGTATCAACAAGTTTAGCACTAGAACTATTAGAAATATCTGGCAATTGCATTTCATTCAGATTAATTATGTCAACGGATTCGGTCACAGAAATCAACTGCAAATTCATAGCTGCATTAGGTACAGGTGGCTGTTCAATACTCGATCGCAGTGGCAAACAAGAATTTTCAATATTTGACAACATATTGGGCTTATTTATTATTTATTATTGCAATTTTTGGAAAAGTGAGCCAATGGCTCGGTTTACCTGAATGCCCTTGGCTCGGTTTATCTAACAGTTATGCAAAACCGAGCCAGGTTGAAAATTCGATTAAAAAACTTCATCGCTCAAATACATATCAACACTGTATTTTTTGAAATAGTTTCTCATATTACTAATATTACAATCATATTTACTATAAATAGTGTCAAATATGAAATACTCACTTTTCTTAATTGAAGCTAAACAAAATATAAGGTCTTAAAGCGAAAAAACGTTTTGTTACTACTCGAATGATTATAATTATACCACCGCGAAAATAATTGCTTAGCAACTGTTTTTAAAATATTCATTAGACTTTAAAATGAATAACTAATATTAAATAAATTGTTATAAATCGAAAGCATAATTTGATTTTGTAAAATTGCAATATTTAGGTGACCGGCTCGCTTTATCCGATGGCTCGCTTTATCCGAAATGACCCTAATTCATACTTTACAACAAAAGAAATTTTATTTACGAAAAAAGTTCTTCAGAACAAATACATTTCTCCTTTCTTAAAATGAAAAAAGGTTTTTTGGTTGGTTCTTATTATTTTCATCTATGATGGAAAGACTCTCAAAGTAAAAAAATAACGAAATCATTTTGCACTGCTTCAAAATTAATAAATGGGGTCCTATTAAGCTCCGGAGGAGTCTTAAAAACAATTTGAAGTAATAAGCATCTTTCCCCCTCCCCCTCCATCCCATCCCCCCACCCCCCACCCACCCACACACATATTCCCACTTGTTTATCCGACAGAAGAGATTAGAATAACTAAATACTTTTTACAGAAATAAATAACCAATTTTCTTAAATCCACTTTTATATATTCATTTTGATATTCATCATTATGCCATAGTTATAATAAGTATTGGCTAAAGCATGAGATCAAAAAAATGAGAAAGGAAAATCTTTCCAAAAATATTAAAAATAACTGTTTTAAGCGTAATGGCTACCCCGAAACAAACAAAGTCTAGCGTTCTAGCTTGCGATCGAATGAATGGCAAAAAATGGCGCTTTTAAAGGCCATTTTTTGCCATTAAATTTCTGATGTCAAAATTGAAGACATCACAAATGCTTTAACTTTTTTCAGCAACTACATATTGCTTGCCGTAAGAGCAATTTGTTGCCTTATTTGTCTTAAAGTTTTTATTTATACTTGTTGCTTACACTGCTAAAAACAATTGAAGTATAATATTTTGTAATAAATATATATATATATAAAGTCACATTTTGTGTAAGTCTTGTCGTACATCAGAATGCAGAAAATCAATGTTTTGTGCTTGTGTTTCGACAATGGAATTCTGTTTGCCAGAATGATTAAGGTATTTAACTGCTCGAAAAGACATGCAATTGTATATAGTATAGTATTTCTTCACTTTCCTAACCAAAAAATCAAATACTTTTTAGCTCTTTCTCTACTAGACAAGCCTGGATTTCTTTCAAAATAACAAAACAAATTTTATTTACCATTGATTTATTTTTAAAAATATATTTTCATCACGATAATTTAGCTCGTTTGATGGATAAAGTCTTCTTATATCGTTTTATAACCCTTCCAACAGTAGGTATGAGAATTTTAGTAGTTTTTTGTACTTGTGCATTACAAACAAGCAACAAAAATTATAGGAAAATTCTTAGCTTCATTTCGTTATCTCTGCAAATGGCTGGTCAGCGTTTGCAGAGATAACGTGGTTAGTAATGGTTATCAGCGTGGTTAGTAATGGTATCAGCGTGGTTAGCTTTTGCCCTCAACGTTTTGATGCTCTTAACCATTAGAATTACAGTTTTTGAAAAATATTAAAAATATGTTATTATTTGAAATAAACTATTATTTTTTCATCATATCTGGACATGGTAACATATTTAATTGTAATTTTGAAATTGGCTGTTACTATTGAAGGGCAATACTTCTCTGCTCACCAGTTTTAAACAAAGCTAGCTAAGAGAATAACTTGTAATCTGTCAATTCATATTCGAACGCTCAAAAGACGTTCTCAATGTCTTTTGAACGTTCAAAAGACGTCCTTTGCCGGCTGGAATTGGATTAAATATGCTTATAAATTTTTGCATTTAATCGAATTTCGCCCACATCCGCACTAATGTTGATGTTGACAAGCTATTATTAATTTCATACTGCTGCGCTATATATCATTAGATAGCTTATTCCTTTAACTACAAAACTATGCAGAATTCTTTAGTTTTTTCGAGAGAAGTTGGCAGTACCATTATAAACTACAGTGTGTCAAAAGCACTGATTCTCGCACACTTGAACTCAATCTCGCCATGTTGATTTAAAGTTGCCCACTGTGTGACTTTAAAAAAGAACTTATAATTGCCTCGGTCGACGTTATATACAGGTGAGTAAGATTAAATCTTGTTAGTTAATGTGTATGCTCAATTGTACCATTTTAATTTAAAAAAGTATAAAACCGTTGTTGCTATGAAACTAATGATCACTTTGTGAAATGATTGACTTACCAGGGTAGGAAGAGTTTGCAAATGGAAAATCTTAAACTGTTATAGAATTAAAGTTTGGTGATTAAAAAGTTGGTATGATTGCATATTTGGTCAACTGGATTGACCAAATATGCAATCATATCAACAGTTTCTACTTCCAAAGTAGAAGCGTTGCTTTCAAACGAACTTTGAATTGCGTTATCTACTTCAGTGCTATTTTGTAATTGTTCTGGATAATTAGCAACTTTTTTAGCATCCATAGAAAAATTGAAGTCTAAAAATTAATTTCTTTAACAATTTATGATTGAAATTCCTAAGAAAATAATAAACAATACTATTGAAATGCAACTTAGTAAACTTTATGCTTCATTCAGAATTTTTATTAACTAGTACATAAAAATTAGTCACAGTTGCGAGCTAAAGTTTAACTAATAATTTCTATTGTATAGTAGTACTAGCAAAAACGCAACAGTACAATACTAACCGAAGAACAATTGTTTTCAGTAACTTCTGTTTCTTTTGCTAATTCTTGATTCAGGTATATTTTTGGACATGTTGTTAAGAACTAAACGTTTCATCGCACACCAAGTCACAAACCCATTTTCGCAAGCAAAATCAAAGCCGTTTTTAAACAGATAGTTGTAGCTTGTCAACTGAGCAGGATTTATTTTAGTTTCCATTATTTGTAAGCATTGTGATGTAGTCGGAGTCTTGACATTATTAACATTAGTAATAAGTCCACTTTCTGCTGCTTTCTCAATAAATTTCTTAATAATAAAATTACAAATAATCGAAACTTAAATGAATCCTGTGCAAAACCTTTTCAACGTCTTGATCATTATCGGCACCAGGTATTGAAGTATCATCAACGGTTGTATTAGCTGATAACTCCTCAACTGGGCATAGATAGTTTGGCAAATATGCATCACTAGGAACAGACTGAGGTTTAAATGGATAAATTCCTCACGACTTGAACCCAGATGCAATGTTGCTAAAAGTCACTGCTTTTTGCCGAGCTGAAGCAAATATTCTTGCAAAATTTGAACGACAAGCAATTATTCCTGGAAACTAACCCACCAGATCTTGTGCTGTAAAGCAATAATAATCCTTTAGTGGCTTGAACAAGGTGCGGTACCATGGTTGAATCCAGTTTGATGTGTGTAAAGACATTCAACTATATGTATCTGGTTCTGGATAGCAATATCAATAAGCTAAATAAAGTTGTGACAGTCATACTCATTTAGAATCTATTACTGAGGACGTTGGGGACCAATGTTTTATAAAAATTTCTTCTTAAAGTTTACAAGGCCCTTAAAGTTTATATCGGACCAGCTCCAATTTGTTTCCAGAGGTGCGAACTCAGTGTTAAAACCCCATAAAGACCTGGATGTCTTTCCCCTCACTATAACCAGCGGCCGTGGCGCAGTGGTTGGAGCGCTTGCTTTATAAGCAGGAGATCCAGGTTCGAAACGAGCTTCGGACATATTTTCGCGTCACAGTAAGGAAGGAGGCGTGAACTTCCTGGTTAAATGCACTTTAAATGCCGCGGTGCTTTGTAACAAGACCATTAGGTCTTCTTGTAGCACCATAATAACAAAAAAAAAACCTGAAGTGGAATGAACTTGCCCTTTGCATTCACTCATGCAATACAGTGATTGACTATCGATTTCCACTCGTTCAACAATGGAGGTTTTTTGTATCTTTTTGTGCCACCAGTTTTCTTGGTTTTACGTCAAGTTGTAGACCAGTTTCATCCATATTCTATATGGATTCTGGTTTAACGTGAAAACCATTCTTCACTATGACATCATTCAAAACACTAAAGTATTTTGACACTTTATTTTTATCCATGCACTAATGTCGAACTGAAGCTGTACCCTCAGGTTTTTGCAGAATAAATTTAGCTCATGCCGGCTTTGAACCCTAGACCATCACTGGTTGCTTGAAAGTCTTTTCTTGATTTTGAATTTATGCTTTGGGACGAGTTTCCCAGCATTGTTCAGGAACTGTGACTTTTCAAAACCTACCCTAACTTTGCTCTATTGCTAGCATAATCATTAATATAATAATAAGTTTTAAGTAATAAGTTTTTTTTTAAGTAATAAGTTTTTCTTCCAGTGCAAAAAGTAGGGTAGATTTTTTTCCTGGCTTTGCTCCAATAGCAACTTTTCACTGAGAGACAGAGTGTCTGCCTTTCAGTGTTGTACCTGGCACATTGTACAATACTACTGCCTTACGCACTGAAAATGATGGCTCTGATCTGACATGCTTAATTGCACTCATCATATTTTCCTCACTCCATTTCAGGAATTTACCCCATTTTTTAAAACTGGTTGATTGATTAATGGAATGATTGGAACCATTGACACGAGTTAAAGAAACATTAATTGTTGGTAGCTGTTTCAGTTGACAAATGTCAAGAGTACCAGATGTTGAAGGAGTTATATCATCATGTTAGTATTTGTAACCTAATTGCAACCCTAGAACTTCACAGCACTTAAGTTACGATGATGTGAATAAGCATTTAGCTAAGTAATTACAAAAGTCTATAGAAGAAGAAACATTCTTATTTTGCATAAAATGAGTTTTGGTCCTTTTGAACCTAACGTTTTGGACCTAACGTTTTAGTTATTTTAATAACTAAACATTAGTTCTAAAATTGAAAGTAAATAAAACAATCGTAAATAAAATACCCATTATTTCTAAACACTATTATAAAAAAAAAAAAAAGCATAGGATTAAATTATAAAATTATATAAATCAATTCTAAATTCTTTCTTACCATTAATTAAGTTCAAAGAAAATATTGTAAATTTACTTATTTACAATATTTTCTTTGTTCTTCTTCAAGCTAATTCATTTGTTTTGATGAACATGAGCGTTTTATACAACTACTCCATACTCAACGCTGGGCCATAATACTGATATTAGCAATTTATTTTTTAATTAGTTTCCTTAATAACAATGCACAGAGGAAGCGTATTGTTTTGAAGGCAATCAAAAATACATTAACGTAGATATCATTAATTTTTGTCAAAGTAATTATCAAGTAAATCTGGGGTTCAATTTTACGCTAATGCCAAGGATGTTGAATTAAGGGTAATTAATTTATAAAATAATTTCCTCAATAGTATATAGAATAAAAATACATTTAAAATATATTTCTTTATAAGCATTTAAAAACATTATGTTCTTAATATGTATCCTTACGAAATTTTATGTTTTTGAGTTTCAATTATTTTTTAAATGTCATCCCAATTTAATCAAAAAATAATGGGGGTCACGGCAAAAGGCTTTTTTTAAAACTGCTGGTAGCGCAAGTCTTAATATAACATGGTGCATCTATTTTCGCCAATTGGGCGAGATTTAATGCATTGGGCGACAATATGTTTATTCTGTGGGCGAAATTAAATTAATTTGGTAGGTTAAGCAGAAAACAATTTTATGCATATTCTACCATTTCAAACGGTTGTAAATGTTATTACAATCAGAGAATAAACAGCGGAGAACAAAATTAAATTATAATCTAAAATACACAAATAATTAACTCGGTAGTGTTGCATTAGCAGGTTTGAATTCGGCAAATTAAGTAGCAAAAAAATTACCGAAAACCAACCAAATTTTCTTTAAGAAATACTTCTTTATTTAATATTCTCTTGAGGTCAAAGTTGTTTTGATGTTGATAAGGTTGGTTTGCTGCTCTAAATAAACGTCTTTTTGATTGTGATGCGTGAGTTAACTGACATATAAGTAAATAAAGATAGTGGGCGACATTGAGTGATGAGCGAAATTATGTAAAGTTACCCTAATATTTTTTAAAGAATTCAAAGAATTTTTCAAAAATTTTGCTTTGGAGTTGGAGTCGTACTCTGAAATTTTCAACAATTAGAGTCAGAGTAGGAATTGGTACTTTTTTTTTACGACTCCACACCCCTGCTTTTAATAATAACATTAAAACCCACATGGCTTTAATAAGTTTAAAATAAAATATATTTTGTGAAAAATGTTGCGTACAAAATAATAAAAACTCCGCCATTATAATTGTGATGATAGATGCAACAAGTTCATAGTTTGAAGCGAGCTCTAGAAATATTTGACGCCATCGGTAAGGAAGGAGACGTAAAGGATTTAAATAATTTATTCCATATAGAATCATAATATTTGTGTATAAGTATATATATAAACAACTTGCATATATAACTTGTATTATATAATACCGAGTCTTGGCTAATAACTGAAAAATTTGATACCTATGATTTTACTCAGTTCAAATGATAGTTGTGGTTAGAATTTGATCGATAATTGAGTTTTTGAAAAAAGCCCTGTAATAATATCAGAAAATAATTTTAGCAGCAATTTGTTCCTATACACAAATATTAGTATTTGAAATTAAGTTTTTATATATTTAGGATATTCATGTACTTCATTACAGAGGAAGAGTTTTCGAAACTCTTTAAGTTGTTAATTAATTTTTGTGGTAAGCTTTACAGTTTTATTAATTTAGTTTTTTTATGTGTCATCAATTAAAACTTCTAAAAACTTTGCATTTTTTCCTCATCTTATTTCATTTTAATTGACTGACAGTTTCTATAAACAACCTTCCACAAAAACTCTCTTATGTGATTATTTATATGACTTTTAAATTTTTTTGGTGGTAACTATTTCCTTTTTAATTAATCATTTTCTTAGGTATTGTACCCAAGTTGCCCCTGCTCAACAAGACAATTTACCATATAATTCTTCACAAAATATAACCTCCTATATTTTTAAATCTGAAAAAAATTTTAATCGACAGACCCTACTTTTATATGCTACATTCAGCTAGTAACATGCTGTTACTAGCTGAATATAGCATAGTACTGAAGTAATTTGTAACCTCAAAAATGAATTCTTTGATTCAGAGAAACCCGAAAAACATGTAAAACATACTGTTTTTTAAAAGATAAATGATTTTGACCGTTTTTCTACCTTTTTAAAACACTGTGCGACGTTGCAAGAACAAACTAGATCCGGCAGATAAATAACATTATTATAAATAAAATAATATTAAACTAATTTTGAAGTATTTTTTATTTGATTCGATTTAAGATTATCAAATTGTGCATTAGGTTGCTTCTATGATTGATGCGTTTGACGGGAGCAGTTTCTAATATACAATGCTCCGCGAGTTAATACTTAAAAATGCCCGTAGCACGACAAAAGTTTACTTTTTCGTTGCAAAACTGATGCAAAAGCTATTAGAGCTAGGCTGATGTTTTCTGACTTGCCTGATTTAGCGGCAACAGATAATTATTTTTGCTCTAAAAACTAAGCAACAGCTGGTGCAATCGATGACGAGACACTCTGATAGCTTCAGTTAACCCAAACTAAACAAAGTCACAATATCAACGATGTCTACAAATTTTGATAGCGATGCCAATAAGATGTGCCGTTGGATTAAGTATGCTTATAAAAGTTTGCATCTAATAGAACCAGAAAAGTGAATGTTTGCCATATATAACATCTATTTATTTATTATTATTAAAATATATACACACTAAAAATTAAAGGTAGAAATTTTTAGTTAAGGTAGGATATGTGATATACCCTTAGTAAGGTATAATTTTCTACCTTATAAGGTAGAAAATTATACCTTTAAGTTAGAAAATTCTATGAAAAATAATTGTTTTTAATATAATTTTCTACATTAAAAGGTAGAAAATTATACCTTACTAAGGGTATATCGCATATCCTACCCTAAGGTAGAAATTTCTACCTTTTTTTTTAGTGTGTAGCAAACCAAATCTATCCTCAGATTTCTTTATAGAATGAGTGGGGCAGATGCGCAATTATTTGGTTCCTACAAAATATTAAATATATTTATAATATAATTGTTTATATAATAACAGCTTTGTAGTAATGTTTTTAAAACTATAAATACTTATCTATTGTAGAAAAAAAATTTTAAAATTTACAAAAATATCAAATTTAATTCTCTAGCGCATACTATAATACACATCAACAGCTTTGTAATATTATTTTTAAAACTTTATAAAACTATAAAACTATATATAATCAGGAATTCCAGCGCTGGTTTTTCTCTGAGAAAATCTTTTTAATTATGTTTTTATTTTATATCATATTTTATACTTATTATGAAATTCTGAAAAATATTATTATGAAATTCTTGAAAAAAGTAGGTGGGTCAAGATCCTCTCGCCCTGATAATATATAATATTTGTATACTGCATAACATATTTTCAAAAAACACTAAAAATTTTTTTACACAAATCTCAAATTAATGCTCTAACGCATCAATTTGAGATTTGTGTAATTTTGTTCAACCTTAACTGTACAGTCAAAGTTAAACACAATTTAAAATTATTGAAAATCCCAAAGTAAATTTTTATACTGATCAGCCATCAAAGCTTGCCAAATAAGAATAACCTTTTCTTTCTTCTCAGATTTTTTATCTATACGGAAAAGCTGACGCTTTTGTGCTTTAGCAGTTTCATCTACAGGCGTTTCTCCACATTTAAAGATACTATTATTACCGAATGCATCTTCATTTAATTCTCTACCAATGGTTGCAACAAGATATTCAACATTATCTTCACGCTTCGGACAGTGAATAATTGCAAACCTTCTCATTTCAATTTTGTATGGATGAAGTGCAAGTAATAAAACCAATTGGGTAAGAGGTTTGGACACTTCGTATATTAGTATATGTCCGCTTCCCGTTCCAATCCACAACGTATTGTAGACTGAACACATACACGATACTCTAAGATCAAATATTATTACTGATGGAGTACACCTTTCAATATCGTTACGACAGTCATACTTTATGAATTCGCTTTGAGCATCAATATCTGCATCACCTACAATAATCTCAGTTGAACATTGAAAAGAAACAAAAAAATATTTTTCATCGGAAGAAAATATTATATTTTGAACATTTTGAGTCTTGTGGTAAGCTTTTATACCTTGTTGACAGATATCAAACCTTTCATAACTTATGCACTGACCTACGGATTTAAGTAGAACATTTGAGGAAGCAGCTATCACAGTTAATACTTGATTTTCTTGAAAGTTTAATTCGACATTCGATAAACTAAAAGAGTTATTATTGATAAGTTCCCTAATATTAACTTTGTAAAATAGAGGTTGTTCAACATCGCCTGACAGATTACTTTGACAACCCAAGAACATCCAATCATTTATATAACAAATAGAGACAATTGCTTCTTTCATCAAAAAGCGAATCAAAACTTTTCTTGTCTTTACTTCATATACTAAAATCAAGTCGTAATCACTCCTTAACACAATACATAAATGGCTGCCGTCACCTATAACAACCATCAAATAAACATAAAAGTTGACGTCAATCTTAATTATCTCTTCACTTGCCATTTTTTCTATTTGAAAGTTTTTGTCGACAAGCCCCAATTTAAAGATACTAATAAAACTCTCTATGAAAAAAGTTTACAAGATAATAAATGTGAAATCTTAAAAAAACAAACAAAAAAAAAGCATCAAATAACTTTACGTTAATTACCTCAATAATATAATCATTTTTTATATACATTAATTTTAATTATATATTAAGTAAA
Source organism: Hydra vulgaris (assembly GCF_038396675.1). Lineage (NCBI taxonomy): Eukaryota > Metazoa > Cnidaria > Hydrozoa > Anthoathecata > Hydridae > Hydra > Hydra vulgaris. The sequence continues at coordinate 13,873,871 of NC_088927.1, forward strand.
TTAACTTTTATTCCATTTACTTAAATATATTCTTTGTACGTTTTGTGCATTGTACATTTTGTATAATAAAAGTAACAGTAAATCAAAAATAAAAGTACTGAATCAACGAATAAAATATTATAAATTACAACTAGCACTTAAAATTATAACTAGCACTTAAAAAGGGAATAAAATAACTGCTAATAATAAAACACATACAAATTTTTAGAAAATACGACGTACCGACAGCAAAATAATTCAGGTAGGACACGATGCAGACAAAATACAGAAAAAAGTAATAATATAAAATGAAAAAAAGTTATTAATATATAAAATAAAAACACCCCCTCCCCCAAACATTTGTAAGTCAAATTCGTTTATTAAAACTATTAATAAACAAAACGATAAAATATAAATACAAAAAACATAAACGTAACTTCTATTTTTTAATGTCAAATGTGAAATAATAATTGCAAAAAATTACTTTATAAAATTTTACTTAATATATTATCATAGATTTCGTAAATTTATACATTTTTTGTCTATTATTTCATATTTACAAACACTCACTAGTTTTCACGGAGTTGTTTAACAAAAAGCTCTGTACGTTACGCTATTAAATTTTAAATTTGATTTGTTATTTTTTTGTGTAAATGAATTGCATAATTTGAATCCGTATTATTAACGCAGTATTACCCGTATTAATTAACACCGTATTAACGCAGGATCTCGTATGCACTGATATAATGCATGATCTCGCATGCACTTAAATAACGTGAGATCTCACTTTGCAGGATAACAATCCCTAGTGAAATTAGTGGCACTATGAAGAAAACTTATTTATTGTTGAGTTTCTAACATGTTGTTAATCTAACAGTAACTGAACAGGATTTATGTGACCCAGACCAAAGCTGTTTTTTGGCACATTTAGTCTCCTTGAGCACCAAGTATGTATATATATAATCGCTCCATTACTTAACCTAAGATAATTCTGCAAGCAAATACGACTCCAGGAATTCGACTATCGTTTATTTGTACTCTTAGAGGTGCTTAATACACAGGAGGGTAAGATTTGGAAATTTTTCCTATCCACCCCAAGCTTATTAGGATTCCTCCATTTATAAATTTTTACTTGTTATCAGCAAAAAGACAACATCTCCAAATAAAATAAAAAAAAAATCAGAAAATCACTGATAAGTATAAAAACTTTCAGTGTAATCAGGCTTTAAAAATTATTGTTAAAAAATCTCGTAAATCTCGATTTGTCAAAAATTAAATTATAGTATATATATATATATATATATATATATATATATATATATATATATATATATATATATATATATATATATACAGTGGCGGAACTACTGGACGCAGGACCCTGCGTTGCGGGGGGGCCTACCAGCTATAGGGGGCCCTCATATAAAAAAAATTATACTCTCAATAATATTTATACTATAAAACTCTTTTCCGCAGGTATAGTGGGCCCTAAAATATAAAACTTGGATAAAAAAAATGTCATCCATCGTATTAAAATATATTGTTCAAAAATTTATTTTTGTATTGTAGTGCGTAGTTTACATTTAAACGAAAAGTTTTAACCTTTTGCATGCGCAATTGAGAAATAAAGTACGATTATCAGCTGCGAACTGCCAGATGTTATTGTATAGTTAATTTTTATACCGTTATGTTGTGTTTGTGTATGAATTAGACAATTAGACTGAATTCGGTAAAAGTAATAATTTGTTGCGTATAAATTTTTTTTAAACTGTAAGAAGTTCTTCAATTTATAAGTTCTTAGTTGCATATTCAATATTTTTAAAATATAAACAATATTATTTGTTATGTCATTGCATATCAAGGATAATGATTCTATAATCCTTGATGCATATACAAATTAACTTTTAAATGTATGTTCTCATTTTCAATTTTATATTAAATCTTCCGTTGTATTAAGTTAACTTTTCATTTCTTATTTTATCTGAATTACTAGTCTCCAATTTATTTAATCGTGTTACGAATAATAAAGTATTGTTGCACGAGAGTTTATTACTTCACTGATATATTTAATAAAAGGTAATTAATAAATTTGTAATAATAAAAAATTTTACAACAGATACTGAATTTATAAATTTGTAATAATTTAGATTTTGACTCATAATAATGGAAAAGAAATTAAGTAGTACAAGCGGTGCAGCAAAAAGAAGAAAGTGAAAAGTTTCAAAAGCTACTTTAGCTAAATTGCCGAAGCTAACAACGTTTTTGAAACCAATCGAAAAGCGAGCGGAAACGGAAGTGGAAAGTCAAAACTCTGCAGAAGTGGTATGTATAAATCAGTCAGTAGAACACGATGATATCGAAGAAAACATTGCTACTGGTAATAAAAATGTGAACGAAGAAGATGTGAATAGGTCTCCGAGAAACCACCGAAATGAAGACAAGGAAGATTCAAACTCTGATGCGAATGACGCCATTGAACAAATTAATTTAGAAAAATCAAGTGAATTATTTTCTACTGACATTGCAAATTTTCATGGTAAAATACTAACAAAAGATATTAAGAAAATAATTGTATTATCGGAATCGTGTCGGCCAAAAGGTCCTTTTATACGCGACCCCTTGCAAGAAAACCGTAGGTTTTCCAAGGAATATTTTAAAACTACCACAAAATATGGATCTATAGAAAGAATGTGGCTTTGCTATTCCCCAAAACTTGATGCCGTTTATTGCGAGCCTTGTTGGCTTTTCTCAGAAGAACGAAAAGCAAAGGATAACTGGCGTGAGCATGGTGTCAGAGATTGGCGTGGTCTTTCTAAAAAAATTAAAATTCACGAAAATAGTCAACAACATATATTTGCTTGTTGCATTTATGAAAAATGGCGACATAATGAAACAATTGATAAAAATATAGAAGAACAAATACGATACCAATCAAATTTTTGGGTGCAAGTCTTAGAGCGGATAGTAAATATAACATTAGCACTTTGTAAAAATTCTTTGGCTTTTCGTGGTCATCGTGAATCATTTGACAATGAATATAATGGTAATTTTTTAACCCAAGTTCAAATTTTAGCTAAATATGATAATGTTATGAAGCAAGTTTTGAGTATGCCAAATGGATCTACAAAATATTTAAGCCATCAAATTCAAAATGAAGTCATACATTGCCTTGCAACGCATTTAAAAGCCACTCTTACTGCTGATATTAATAGTTCACCTTTTTATTCAATTATAATGGATACAACACAAGATATTACTAAAAGAGATCAGCTCAGTCAAGTATTTAGATACGTAAAAATTATTAAAAATGAAAAAGATGAAGCCACATCAATTGAAATTAAAGAAGTTTTCTTGGGATTCACGGAAATATATAACCACACTGCTGCTGGACTACATGAAGAAATTTTAAATCTGTTAGAAAAACATCATATAAAATTAAGTAACTGCAGGGGTCAAGGTTATGATGGTGCGAACGTCATGAGTGGAATATACAATGGGGTTCAGGCCCTTTTTAAGAAAAATCAACCCAATGCTATGTATATGCATTGCGCAGCTCATAATTTAAATCTTGTTATTAACGATGCGGTTAAATGTTGTGTTGAAGTTGCTTCATTTTTTGTAATGCTAGAAGATGTGTATTCATTTTTCGGAAATAGCATAAACAGGTGGGATCTACTATCCAAATATACAGGAGAATCACAAATAACATTAAAAAGATTAAATCCAACGCGATGGGCAGGACGATATACTTCTCTTTTCGCCGTTAAAATTCGCTTTCTTGATATAATGAAAGCTCTTTCCGAGATATCAATAACAAGTACAAAACGTGAAGAAAGCGAAGAAGCAGTACGAATACAAAAAAATATGAGCAGCTTCGAATTTGTTTTTTTATGCGTGCTTTTGTCTAAAATCCTTAATGAGGTACATATACCATCAAAATTGCTGCAAACTAAAAATTTAGATCTTACGACAGCTTCAGGTTCTCTAGAAAATGCCAGCAAAAATTTAAAACAATATAGAAAGATGTTTGATTCAGCAAAACTTGAAGCGGTAGAAATAGCGACTACGTGGCAGATTCCTGCAATATTTTTTCAAAAAAGAAGAAAAATTGTGAAAAGGCATTTTGACGAATCTACAGATCACCGTTTTGATAGTATTGAGGAAATTTTTCGCATCAATATTTTTATAAAAATTTTGGACGTCGTTATCAACCAACTCGACAATAGATTTAAAGGAATGCAAGAAGTGGTACAATTATTTTCCTGCATCCATCCAAATAAATTAATGGTAATGAAAGAACGTGAGATCATAAGCTGTGCAGAATTTCATTCAGAGAAAATATAGTGAAGATATAACAACTGAATTTCCGCTGCAAATGGTTATGGTAAAGTCAATGCTACACGATGAAATATCAAAAATATCATCTATACGTAAATTGGCTGACCTTTTAATAGTAAAATTGTCAACTATAGCTGCAAGCGTTCCACAAGTGATAACAGCATTGTTATTGTTTCTTACATTACCTGTTACTGTTGCATCAGCTGAACGTTCTTTTTCGAAACTTAAAATAATAAAAAATTATTTACGAAATACCATTGGTAAAGAACGTTTAAGCGACCTTGCAATAGTTTCTATTGAGGCAAAAGCGGCTGGAAAAATGGAAATGAAAAACATCATTACCGATTTTGCCAATATGAAATCAAGGAGGAAAGTTTTCACTATTTAAGTTCGGTTAAGTTTTAGTTTCGTTTTGAAGTTATCTTTATCTTTATTTAATTTTTTGTTTTTAAATATGATATATGAAACAAATATCTATTTAATATGTGAAGCTTTATTTTTTTAAAAAAAAACATTCTTTTGCGGGGGTGGGTGGGGGGGGGGCCCAAATTTTGAAGTTCCGCCACTGTATATATATATATATATATATATATATATATATATATATATATATATATATATATATATATATATAAGCATACTAATTACTATTGAAATTATGATGAAACAGTTGTTAAAAAAAGGCGCATTTGACTGCAAAGCCAAACTAAAATTTTTTTTATTTGCGTTCTGTAAAAAATTGTCACCCACCCTTTTATAAAGACCCCCTCTTCCTTTTACTAAGCACTCAAGAGTATTGTTTACATAAAACAAAAAACAAAAAAAACAACTCTGAAAAACTTCTTATTAATTAGCCATTGGAATTCTCACCAAGAAACAATTTCGTTTTTATAACTGCAGATAAAAATGGTAGTGTAAATAGGCAAATACTTTGCTTTACGTTTCTACTTCTTTAATTGTCTTATTTAAAATTACTGTCAAATAGTGGTGTTGATTCAATATCAGAATTATTATTACTGTTGAAAAATGATAGTGTTAGTGCTGTCTGTGTTGTTTAAGTTAATGAAATGTATTTACAAAAGTGTGTTTTGGAGGAAGTTTGATTGGTGATGACAATGATAATTTATATTCTGGTATAGTTGTGTTGGTGGCGGTTAAATTGAAAAAATCAATATTCTTTGCAGGCCCGCACAGAGACTTTGTAGTGCCCAGGGTCAACTTTTGTTCGGTGCCCCAACTTTTGGATTTCTGAGTATATTGAATTAAGCATGATATTCACTGTTTATCTTCCGTATATCTACTATATATCACATTACAATTTAATGAAAACAATAATTATTTTTGTATTAACGGGTGATGCGGAAGTTATCGGACAAAATAAAAACGTCAATAACTTATTTATAAATAAAAAAACAAACTACTATTATATTTTTTTTAAAAAAAGCATTTATCTTTTAATAAAAATATATTATTTTTATATTAAAAAACACCACCATCTGCAATTGATCTCAATTTTGCTCTGACGCCTTTCATATGCGACAGTAAAAAGTTTAAATCAATTTCTTGTAGTTTTAGTTTAATGCGATCAATCAAAACTTGCTCTGTTGAAGCTTGCCAATCTCCCTCGTAAACCTTCTGTGCCAAATGTCCCCAAAAATTTTCAATTGGTCGTGCTTGAGGCACATTTGGGGAATTGGATTCTTTATCAACGTAATAGACATATTGGTCCATCCAATTTAGAGAATCTTTAGAATAATGAGAGCTTGCTAAATCTGGCCAAAATAAATAGTTAAAGTCTCCATGATACTTGTGAATAAATGGAAGAAGTCGTTTTTCTAAACATTCATTAATATAGATTGATGAATTGATCGCTACAGCCTTGGAAGTGCGAAACAATGGCTCGGACATACCACGGTCAGATATGGCTATCCACATTATTAATTTTTTTGGAAATTTCTCTTTTCCTATAAAACGAACATTTTCTGGGCATGTCTTTTTGTTGTTTGTGTAGTATCCAGAATTTCCAGGCATATTGTCCCCTGCAAAACAAATGTATTTTTCGACATCGATGACTAGAAGCGATTTTGTGTTATAGAGTTGGTTAACTAGTTTCCTGCTTCTTTTCTTTGCCTTTATTTGTTGTTCTATAGTGTATTTTGGAGTGTTTTCACGTTTTCTATATTTAATATTCATTTTTTTTAACTGACGACCAATTGTCGATTGATTTACACCGAATTTAATACCTATTTTTCTCTGACTGACCCCTATTCGATTGTTGACAAGTCTCGTTAATTCGGCTTTCTTTTCTCTAGTCCAGGATGTCGGACGACCAGGGTGCTTTCTATCAGAAAACGATTGAACAGTTTCAAGTCTTTTTAGGTTATCATATATTGTACTTCGAGCAAATCCTTCCTTTTCAAAATGATTTACGATTTTTTTTTTTTTATATTCGGTTTATTTACAAAAAACATTTTTAGTCGCTTTCGAAAAGATTCTCGTTCAGCTGCATTTAACCTCATTTTAAATAATTGTGTTTCAAATAATAAAGTTTATATTTTATAGAACGTTTATGCCTACGCATAAAACCACAAAAACTAATTATTATGCTCAAATAATGAAATTAGGATTTGTCCGATAACTTCCGCATCACCCGTTAACTATCGCTTCATATAAACACTCTGTTTGAACTTGAATATATATGATAAAACAAAAATACAAATACAATTTAAAATGAATGTAATTATATATTTCATCAATAAAATGTTAATTATAAAGACTAGTCAGATCACACTAATTTCACTTTGCGGGCTTTTTTCATTGCGAGGTGGCATTTTCGTACGATAAAGGCTTTGCAAGGTTGTTTTTAATTAAAATTACAATAAGGTTAGTAAGGCGTTCTTCCTTCATTGTTGATCGCAATTCTTATTTGATGAGAGCAAGCTTAGTGAAAGAGCGCTCTCCTTTCGCCACTGAAACCGGGATTATATTAAAAATGCGAAGCAAAATGCAGAATGAAGAAAATATTGACTGAAGACCTTTCTGGTAGATTCTATTGAGCAACTTGATAGAAGAAAGAGATTCTAGTTGTCCAAAATTATTTGATCGCTTTAGAACATCTAGATGACAGACTTCTTCAATCAACTCCTCCTCTTTTATATCATTTATGTAGAGATTTGCCAGGACTTTGCATTTTTTCTTTCTGACTATGTTTTTCTTCAACACTAAAAGGAGATGGAGAACACCAAATAAATAAAAACATATCCGTCGTCTTTTGAGCTGTATCCATTTTGTATCTTATCTGCTAAAGCAGCTTGTCAAGAGCTTATCAATATTAAATACGTTCATCTCAAAACCCTTTGATTCATCTTATGGAAGTGGGCTGTGTTCATTGACTCGCCGTGAAGTGTTTTCCTTTTCCTTGTTCTCTTTATAGCAATATCATTTTGAAACCTAAACGAAGCTAACTCAGATGCAACCAGTTTCATTTCTTGGATGATTTGGGGCCAAGAAAAATGTAGTTGGTCAAGATCATTGATTAGAGTCTTTAAAAACTTTGACTTGTCATATAAAGAAATGCTCTCTGATTGAAGAAAGAGGCAGATATTGTTGACACATAGGAGAGCCTTGAACCAGAAAGAAGTCAAGATAATGAATTCAAATGATTGAATCCACTTTTTGCGTGCCTTAACTAAATTCAGTTGATGATCTTCTAAATCTAGTTCTTCAAGAAGTTTCACGGACTTCAATATTTCTTTTGGTTGTTTCTACAATGGCTGGACAGCCTCTATGCGCGCACTCCATCTTGTTTGAGACGTTTGGTGAAGGGACTGCCCATTTACCTCAGTCAAAATTTTCCGGCGCATTGGGCTACTACTAAAAAGGTTATACAACGATTGTATGTTGCCAAAATAGTTCTTGACTACAGTAGAGGATTCTGCAGAATGAACGCCAGACTAGATTGAGCAAAGCACGAACAAAGCTTGAGGATTTTTCTTGAGAATGATGGTCTGCACTCCTTTGTATACGACAGACATATTAGTCTTATTATCATAGCCCTGGCCCCTACTGAATGGATTAAAAATTTAAGCTTTTTCAATCTCTATGTACTTATGATATACAATTACACAAAAAGAATTTTATTTGAATAAGCTCTTTTTTATACTTTTAGCCCAAATTAACCGTTCTGTTTTTTGTTAGGAAAGACTATGGCGTTTACTGGCGACAACTCCTCCTCCCACAGAGTTAACTCTTTCTAATGAACAATTTGTAACTTGTACAGAAAGAAGATTAAGTGCAACTTGATTACAATCTGAAGGTCCCAATGTTTTCTCATTGGTGTATGAAGTAATTTCAAATTTTAATTGCTGACTAAAGTTCTTCTTTCTGGTAGGGTACAATTTTTAGAAGCATGTTCAAACATTTTATCTAGATTTTCATTTGTTTTAGATGAGGAATTTGTTCCCTCTAGTTGAATTTCATCTAGATACATAAAAATACTTAAATCGCGCTTTATTTCAGATACCATTAAGTAAGAATTCATAAATTGCATATTTGCCAAGATAAACATTGCTGATTTAAATTGAGGGTCTAAGAAGGTAGTGATAAGAAAATTGTCTTTACTCTTGAATCTCTAATACAAGGGAAGGAGGGAGAAGGAGGAAGGGCGTTTATTTTTTTTTGGAGAATTTTCGCACCCACCTCAAGCTTTTTTAGACCCCCCCCCCCCCGTTTATTAATTTTTTTTGCTATCTAAAAAAAAAAAGTGAAAATCGGCCACAACAATTAGAAAATATTTATTACAGCCACTGATAAAAACCAAATTTTTAAGTGTAAACAGTCTTTAAAATTCACCAACCAAGTAAATCCTGATTTATCGAAAATGAGCTTTTAATTAATTCCTCACCAAAGTATAAAACTTATTAAATCGTATTGAAATTATTATAAAACAGCTGTTAGAAAATGCGGATTTGACCGCAAGCCACATTAAATTTATATAGTTTTATGTGTTTTGTAAAAAATATTAGTTTGGATTTATAAACTAAAATTTTTTATAAAAAATACTTATATTGTAACATCAAAAAATTCCCTCCTCCTTCCTTTTATTAAACCCCCCACCCCCATTTATTAAATCTAGACTAAAATTCACATCCCCTTTTATCCCCCCCCTCCCTTGTATTAAGGACTTCAGAGTACTTAATTCAAACCTGATTTACAACTGCATAGTTGTAAATCAGGATTGGATCATTAGGATAATCAACAAATTCACTTATCCAGTAAGAGAAAGCAATTTTTCAAAGTTGTAATGCACGGATAAACTAAATTAATGCTTACGCTTTTTTCCGCACTAAGAATAACTTCAGATACTGTATTTAAATTAGAAGTGACAACTGTTAATAATTTTATTTGCATTTCAGTTAGATAAGTTGGTGGCACATATACATTGGTAGTTTTATAGATTTTTTTTCTCTGGGTGCACTCAACTAGAGTTAGTTCTGTAGTGCTATGAATTTTTTAAATCAATTCCAATAAGTTAGAAGTGCTGTTAGAGCGCGTTTCCACATCTAGTGGAGGTTTTCCTTGAGAAATCTAAGTCACTTTTTGAGGGCTGCCCAAGAAATCTGAGTCACTTTTTCAGGTCCTACCGATCACAAGTGAAAAAAACCAACTAATTTATGACCTTTGCTAATTAATGTCACAATAATTGGTTGGTTTTGGATTCCTGATTTCACACAAAATTGGAGTTCATGAGCACAGCAACCGAGCCAATCAATTCCAAGAATTATTAGTGCGCAAAGAAGAAGTGTCAGTTGTAGCTTGTAAAATGTTATCTGAAGTCAAGTCAAATTTCGACTGAACATTTCTTATAATTTCTTTAGTGGAAGTAGCTTTGTGACAAGCATTTATTATATCCAGATTTACAACTGATAAACAACATGATTATAAAATCCACGAGTATGAAATATAGCGAAAAAGAAACTTAAAGTAATCAAAAGCGATGCTAGGTTTGGAGATAAACTGCCAATTTATTGGAAGCTATTATATAGATCATCAACTATGATCTATATAATAGAATCACCTAAATTTTGAGATAAAGTGGCTTTTTTTTTTTGTAGCAAATGCGCGCTTTTTAGATGCTACTTCGCGTAGCTTTTCATGGTCACATTTTAAACGGTTCCATAGATAAGATAAAGTTCCAGTTTTCTTAACAGAATACTTTTTAATTCAGTTTTTCTGTTTGCATTGCCAGTAAGTTTCTTTTTTTTCAAAGAACTCTTAAACTAAAGATTTTACGAAAGACAATTTTTAGCTTGAAATGAACTTATTAACAGTTTTATAATGTATCATTTCCAGTTTGTAGCACTTAAAAATTTTGAAATTTAAAATTAATTTAGGTGAAAATGAAGTCGAAAAGTACTGAAGCAAAATTATAGACATTTAATTAAACAGTTTACGAGTTACTAGTTTGTGCTCAGCTGTTTAAATCCGTAATCGCTAATTATTTTTATTAAATTACGTTTCAAAATTTTCGCTGAATTTTCCAACATATGTTAATTTTTTAACAGCTTTTAAATGCCGTATGTAGAAAACAATAAAAAACAAAGAAAGTTCAAAATACTCGAATCATTTTTTCCGAATCAAATCTCAAATTGAAGCAGCAAATCAATTTGCAGTTTATTTACAATTATTACATATATGTATATATATATATATATATATATATATATATATATATATATATATATATATATATATATATATATATTCGAAAGGTCTGGTGAGCATAAATGATATTATTATTTTAGTGAAATAAAAACACTTTTTATTTTAAAATACACGTTTCGAACTTACAAAGTTCATCATCAGTTTAAAATGACCAATTTAAAACTTTTCAATATATAGGTTACAAAGTAATTAAAAATCCATTAAAAATTGCTATTCAAAAAAACTTTTTATAATACTTAATTAAAATAAAAATTATAATACAAAGGAAATAATAAAAATACACTCAAATGTATTTAAACAATTTTAAAATGTATTCTACAAAATAAAGTGCTCAATGTTCTTAAAAGTACAGAGCAATTATAAAGTAGTAGAAAATCACCCAACAAATTTTTTCCGCATTCAACACCGTGTTTCATCAATAAAGACTCATCAGAAATGAATGATTAATGTAGAATATGCTGACACTATTATAAAAAGAATTCTTTAGAAATAATTACTTTTGCTTTTTAAAAAAAATATTTTTTATAATGGCGCGTTTAATGTAATTATTATTTGAGCTCACTTGTTTTTATAGTTTTTTAGGAGAAACTTATTTTCTGCATTTAGAAATCAATAGCAATCAATGTATACCATGCCTACAAGAAAAATTTGAAATTTTTACACATGCAAACCAAGAATGTTTATTAAACAAAAAATCGGAATCTGTTAAAAAACTTTTGTGATAGCAACAGCAGAATTATAATTTTCCAGTCGGCAATGACTCAATCACGTGATTATTATTGTGATCACAATAAACATCACCATGGACAATACACAATAAACATCACCCAATAACACAATAAACATTACCCAAAATTTTACGATTTTGAAATGGAATTCCGTCCCCTTACAAAAAGAAAATAAAACTCCTTAAACTTGCAAATGGACGCATAAATTAGGAAATGAGCTCCCTAAATTTACTGCACCCCCCCTAACTTGGGAATGTACTCTTGCCTGCCGAATAAATTAGGGGAGGGGGGGGTGAAAGGAAAAGGGTCTTGATGAACGGGTAGGCCGGAAATATTTCTAAAATCTAATGAACGGGATTTATTCAGCAGGCAAGAGTAGGGTAGCTTAACCCCAGCTCTGGATTTTAAGTTTTGTTTTCAAAATTACTCAACTCGGGTAAGACTTGTTCTTTATGAACTTACTAAAGAGAGATGTCTGAAAAAATATTTCCATCTTCAGTAAAGTCTATTTTTATTTGACTCGCCATTAAATATATACCTATCAGTAAGAAAATGTCAAAATGGAATTTAGTGGAATCCTTTAGTTTTTCAACTGAACGTACAATAAAACAAATTTTTAAAAATTTAAATCAGGAAACCTTTTATAAGATTTTAGGAACGAAAATCTAAAAATTTTTGTGCATGAGTTATGTGATAAAAAAAAAAGAAAATAATAATGAATCATTTATTGTAATTATTTAACATAACTGTAAAACTATTACTATATAAAGATTAATGATAGCTATAACAACTTTGTTGATGAGTTTAAAATCGTTTAAAATTGTTGATGAGTTTTAAATCACCTTGAACGTGTAATCTTAATATATATATATATATATATATATATATATATATATATATATATATATATATATATATATATATATATATATATATATATATATATATATGTAAATTATGTTAGTGTATTTTACAAATAGAGTGCTCAATGTTCTTAAAGAACAGAGCAATAATTAATTAGTAAAAAACACTTATCTAACTTTTATCTTCGACTTGGAGTTTCACCATTGCTGGATCAACTCTACTCTCTCTGGATCAACTCTACTCAACTCTACTCTTCCTGATGATCCAGCAATGGTGAAACTCCAAGTCGAAGATAAAAGTTAGATAAGTGTTTTTTACTAATTATATATATATATATATATATATATATATATATATATATATATATGTATATATATATATATATATATACATATATATATATATATAAATATGTATATATATATATATATATATATATATATATATATATATATATATATATATATATATATATATGTATATATATATATATATATATATATATATGTGCAAATAAATGAATCTAAAATAAATATAATATATATCAGCCCTCGGAATTAGGGACGGCATTTGGCAATGCTGACCTAAAAGTGTTTGAGGTTGGTAAAACCTCGTTTCTATGTTTTAATGTAACCCCTTTGTGTCTTTTTTTTGCTGACCTGATGCCAACTTCTAACTGTACGAGGTCGGCAATAATTCTAATTCTGAGGGTTGATATACATATACATATATATATATATATATATATATATATATATATATATATATATATATATATATATATATATATATATATATATATATATATAGAGAGAGAGAGAGAGAGAGAGAGAGAGAGAGAAAGAAAGAGTGCTTGAGAGAGATATAAAGATTTATTTGTTTGTTTATTATTTAAAAAATATTTTATATTTTACCAGAAGATTTGTCACATGACACCCACAATTCATCAGTCGTGTGAATGTAGCATAATTCCCGCGGACTACAGCCCTGCAGTTTCTCCATTCCAAAAATTAACTGAAATGCTGGAGAGCGTAGTTGATTTATAACATCTTTTGTATTAGGTCTTTCAGAAGCTTCTTGATGCCACATCATTGTCATAAGTTTTGTTAAATTTATAAGTCCATAAAAAGCATAATATACATCATAAAACATTGGTCGAAATCCTTTCCTAACATAAATATTAATCTCATTACTATGCTGAACTTGATGGAAAGGTCTTCTGTAAGTAATTAATTCATACATAACAATTGAAAAAGAGTATACATCAATACTAAAAGTATAGTTATCCAAATATGATTTCGATGAAATCATTTCAGGGGCAGTATATCCTTTAGTTCCAGTAACAGATTTTAAACCACAACAGCTCATAAAACAAGCTGTGTTGAAATCTGTTAATTTAATATTAACTTTTGCATAGAGAGAAAGCGAAAACACTAAAATGTTATCTGATTTAATGTCTCGATGAACAATATTATGTTTATGCATGAATAATAAAGCACTTGCAATTTGCTGGCAAATCCTGAGTCTTACCAGACGCAATATCACCACAGAATTTGCTCCATAAATAACAGTTGCTAGTGAACCATGTTCAGCATATTCTAGCATAACGCATAATTCTGGCTTAAATGACACACCTTTAAATTTAATAATACAAGGATGGTATAACTTATTTATCATCAAAACCTCTTGTCTAAATTCATAAAATTTTTCAAGAGATGGTAATACTTCATTTGCCATAGCAAATTTGTAACATTTTATAGCAACTATTTCATTTTTAAAATTACCACGATAAACATCACCACATTGCCCTCCTGCAACTTTATCAGTTTTTGCATAAATAACATCATTTCCACAAAGCTTGAGATCATCTGTTAAATCTCGAAATGTAAGATCAGGACAACAATTATCAAGATTGATAACTCTTGGGGAATGGTTATATTCACATGGTATACTGAATGACTTTTCTTCTATAGTTTGGTATATCCTTTGGAATGCATAATTTATGTTAAATAAAACGGGAGGTTTTATCCCAAGAGAGGTACACGTAGGACATTCAAAGTACGATTCTATCTGCATATTATCTGCAAAATAAAGAACACCCTGAAACCATTCAAGAATAACAGTCCTAATTTGATCAACAATATAACTAAGTACTCGATAACCAACAGGGGAATGCTGAACACATGTTTCAATAGTGTCCATGCCCTCTTTTTTAGATTCAATTTCTTGGATAGAAAAATATACATTAGGATGATCAAAAATAAGTCCTTTTCTCCAGCATTTAATAACATTTTTATCAAAAAAATATCCTAGTTCTACAGAATCTTCAAAGTACTCTAATGTATGAGGTAATAGTACTTCCTTTATTAGAGCTAAAAAACGACTTGTAAAGCGTGGCCAAAAACCAAACGGAATCCATGGAAAAAAATGATAACGCTTAAGTAATGGTCCAGAATCATTAACGGAATACAGTGGAGCATCTGAGGGCAATTTTGATGGTACAAAAACTCTATGATCATCTATCTCAATAGCAATTTGAAATATTGATAATAGTCTTAAATACGCATTTACAATAACTGACGTTTCTCCACACAAGCTGTTTTCTAAAATAAGCTGAAAAATAATTCTACAAAATTAAAAACTAATTTTAAGTTTTTTACAAAATAAAAAAAATGTTTATAATTTAAGAAACAACAATTTTCTGATATAATACTAGAATTGAATTTTTAATACTTTTTCCAGTTTAAAAAAAGTTGCATACTGGAATAATAGATTTTTGCAAAATCCCATTTGTGATAAAATTATGAACACGATCTTCTGTTATCAGTTTTGACATAAGTTTACAAACCGATGATGGACATATAAAATACATGTTTTTCAAACCACCATACGTTGTGTTGTAATAAAGTATTGTACCTAGTATAAATTTTTAATGTTCAAGAAACAAAACTCAACAGAATTGAATATGTAAAAAAATAACAAAACAATATAATAATGAAAATACAATATGTGAAACTCAATATATGAAATAGACACATACTATTATAAATAAAACCCTGCACTCTGATAAAAAAATCCGTTATAATGTCAACAGAGTAACTACGCTGGCAAAAACTCCGTAAAGAATAAAAAAAATTTTTACTGTTATAGATTTCTTTAAATACTAGAAGTAGTTCAAGAAGTTTATTTTTTACCTATCTAATTATTGTTTTTGAAATTTTGATAAACTTCAGTTTTTTAATTTTTTAAAAAGTTTCATAAATTTTAATTAGTGATTTGTAATATCAGAATAACTATGTGTATTTTATATGATAATTTTTAATTATGTGTGTACTTCATAATAATTATGTGTGTTTTAACTTAATGTAATTTTCCAAAAATCATTTACTTCATTTTGCAAAATTTTTACAAATTTTAAAAAACTTGTAAACAAGAAATTTTATTTCCTCTTAAAGTTTGTCAAAAAGTTGGTAAACTTTTCTCAAAATCTTTCGGTTGTTTTTGTAAAAAATCATCTGGTTCAACAAAATTCGATAAAACAAGTCTGTCGAGAGAAACTAATAGAATGCGGTAAAAATTGGTAGAATTTTTCACAATGCTCTCTTTCTTATAAATATATTTAAAATTTAACTTTAAATAGTGAAAGTGCAAACAGAAAACACAAGAAAAAGAAAAAAAAGCAAGCCTAAAACAATCTGTGGCAACTTCAAAACCCAAGTCTGCAAAATATAGGAAGTCTTACGGCCAAGGATCTTCAATACAATCGCAGGCAAGAGATAATGAAAGTTTTATTTTATCTTATCATTTTCTAATGAATAAAAGTTATTTGTGATTAAGTGATAAAAGTCTGTTTTAAAAAAAAATTAATTTATCTCAAAATTTAGTCATGAATTACAATAAAACTAATTTTTATCCAGGAAATATCAAAATAAAAATATAAAAAGACGAATTTTAAATCAGTTATTCTGAGGAAAAAAAAAACAGTTTCAAGCATATATCAAATTATTACTTGTTTCTCTGATTTTTATATGGCAACTATATTTTCTCAAAAATTTAAGAAAATTTGGAAAAGTTGGAACAAAATATTTTTCTTGTTCCAAAAAGATTTTTTGTTTCACTTTTTCGTAAAGATGTTTGAAGTAAAAATGTGATTGTACATGATGATATGTAACATTGCTCTTGAGAATCAGTCCAAGTCTGATATGATTATTATAGTTGGTTTATGGTATGCTCTAGATGATAATTACTGATAAATACTCATACTATGTAATTTTTCATAGTGTTGTATCTTTATTGCAACAAGTTAATCAAACTATATATGTTTTTTTGATTTTATTTTCTGATGATAACTTAGGAGCATATACATTGTTTGGTTTTATGGAAAGCTTTAATGCCTTATTAAATCAATCAATCAATCAATTTTATTTCTGAATTAAGATTTTACATTTAAGGATGTTTACAAATAGTAAATTTACTAATATAAAGTAAACACCTACTAATGTTAATAATATCTAATTAAAATAAATATAATGCTAATTTTCACAGTATATAATAAAAATAATAAACTTTATAACAATGTAAATAACGATGTTAATAATACTAATAATAATAATAAAAATAATAATAATAATAAAATAACAACAACAATATTAATATTAGTAATAATAGTTAAAAGTAGTTAATAATAGTAATGTAAATAATTATAAAAATAACAATAAGAAATAGTAATGACAACAAAATATATAATAGAAATTAAAAAAAAAAAACAATACTAAAGACAAAAAAAATTGATTATAGAAATTATAAACATTAACTATATTTTTTTAATAAAAAGTAGAATAAACTGGTTTTAAATGTTGAGAATGAATTGAGAGCTTTTAGTTCATAAGGAAGGTTGTTAAATGCAACTCAAATAGTAGGGAAGAGGGGGGCAAGATGATACAAGGGCAAATTGATACAAAGCTAATAAAACAGCTATTACACTAACTGCGCGAATAAGATTTGGTACGGGTAATAGCTTTTTAGTTCCCTAACGCCCGATGTAAAAAGATTTCCGTTCATTTCAAAATTGATCGAAGCATTTTGTAAATCGAGAAACTTTCGAAAAAAACTAATAACGTATTTTGTAAGAAATTTTTACAAAAAATGTAAGTACATTTAGCTCATCAACCCTTCCATTTAAGAAAACATTGCTAAATGATTTTGCATATGTCATTTGTTCGTTCGTTGCTTCTGTTAAAATTTAACTCGAATTTAATGCAACGTGGTCTAAAGGGGCATGTTGATACAGACCACTTGGGGCAAATTGATACACTGTACCATCTTACCCGCTTTGGTAAAGCATTTGAATATGGCCGAAAATATTTTTGTTTATGTATTTGCATTAATGCAATTAAATTGTTTGGTGTAGACTAATGTTTTTTTTCTCGCAGAGATAGCAAATAGGTAAATAGGCCTAATAAAACATTGTTAGGCCTACAGCCTAATTATTATTAATACCACTATTTAAAACTTTTGCAATCCAACCTTTTGGATTGTAATCCAACTAAAATGTTCCATTCTTATATTTCATGTTTCTAAAAAAACGCGCCCAAATTTCAAAATCAACCAATGAAAATTATAACAGAGTTTAAGTTGCCGTACCGCTAGTATCAATGTTTTCGTATATTTGTTAACACTTTAAAAGTTCGTAGTGTGATTATATTGGTATTAAATATAAATTTAAATTACCAGAGAAAGTAAACATTTTTAATTTTTTGTAATTTCAGATGGTGCGAACATATAAAAGAAAAACTACTTTTGGGGCCTCATTGGAAGTCCTTAAACTTGCCGCTGAGGAAGTTATTTCCAAAAAGCAAAGTCTCAGAACTGTCGCCTTGACCCACGGCTTAGATAAAATGACATTACTTCGTTTCTGCCAAGGAAAGAGTTTCCACAACTGGTTATTCCAAACACAAACTATCATTTACTGCTGCAGAGGAGCAAGAGCTTGTTAATTATCTGCTAGACGCAGCGAAAATGTTTTTTGGTCTTTCGCCAAAGAGAAACAAGAAAGCTTGCATATCATTATGCTAAGAGTCTACAAAAAATAATTCCTTGTTCCTGGCATGCCATTCAATCGGCAGGAGTAGACTGGTTTAAAGGGCTCATGAAAAGACATGAAAATGTCCTGTCTATCAGAAAGCCCAAGGCCACTTCTTTAAGTAGAATGACAAATTTTAACAGGCTCTCTAAATTGTTGTAAAACAAATCAAAATGTTGATTTGTTTTACAACAATTTAGAGAGCCTGTACACTCGTTTCCATTTCGAACTACACAACATTTGGAATGTGGATGAGACTGGACTAATTACAGTTCAGAAACCAAAATTAGTAAGCTCCAAATCGAAAATAGTAGCTCCAAAAGGTGTCAAACAAGTGGGAGCTGTAACAAGTGCAGAGAGGGGTAAATTAGTAACCTTGTGCTGTGGAGTCAATGCCTTGGGACACGCATGTCCTCCAATGTTCATATTTCCTAGGGTCAGGTATAGTGAACGAATGGTAGATGGAGGTCCCCCCGGCTCTGTTGGAGCATGTCATATTTCTGGCTGGATGACAAGGGAGAACTTTTTTCTATTTTTGAAACATTTTGTGAAACATTGTAAACCAACAGTTGAACAACCAGTTGACCTTAGCTTCATTTGAATTTCAACCGTCGACATCAGCTCTTTCAGATTCGTTAGCAATATGTAAGGAAAATCCAGTAGCTTCCACATCTGCTGGAACAATTTTTTGTGTCAATAGTCAAGCTATAGCCTTGTTCTATGTGGTACGGCCACTTCCTAAAGCCGGACCACGCAGCCAGAGTAAATGCGGGAGAAAACAGGGCAAAACACGTATTTTGACCGATACACCAGAAAAACTGGCTATTGACCTGGCAGAAC
This sequence comes from Hydra vulgaris, assembly GCF_038396675.1. Classification (NCBI taxonomy): domain Eukaryota; kingdom Metazoa; phylum Cnidaria; class Hydrozoa; order Anthoathecata; family Hydridae; genus Hydra; species Hydra vulgaris. The sequence goes on from NC_088927.1 coordinate 13,893,425, forward strand.
AAAAGAAAAAGAAAAAAGGAGAACAAAAGTCTAAATCGGTTACAGCCATATCATAAAATAAAACTGTAAGGACTTCATTTTTGAATTCAAATGAAAACATTGATGATACTTTCTGTCTTGTGTGTGGTGAGCCCTATTCAAATAGTAGATCAAGGGAAACTTGGGTTCAGTGTGTAGACTGTAAATTGTGGCCCATGAAGAATGTACAGATGGTACTCCTGCTTTTATTTGTGAAAATTGTTTAGAGTGATTAAAAAAAAACATCTTTTATTAGTTTGTTTACTTAATCTTTTGTGTTTGTTTACCTGTTTACCTAATTTTTTGTTTGTTTACCTAGTCTTTTGTGTTTGATTACTTAATTAGATTTTTAAAGCTTCATTTTCAAGTCTTATTAAATGTACCAACATGCCCCATGGTGTGTATCAACTTGCCCCAGCATGGGGCAGGTTGATACACAAATCTTTACCTTACTTTTTGTGCTGTATTTATTTTAATTATGTTCTAATCAATAAAATTGTGGTACTAAAATATGCAGGATACTTAGTGTAACATATACAAATTATTATTTCCACTCTAAATATAATATTTAGCTTTTAATGTCAGAAAACAAAAAATCAACGTGCCCCCCTCTCCCCTAAAATTCAAACTTCACTCAAGAAAGAAACTTTTTATAGAGGGACTCCAGCCAAACTATGACCTATGTGTGCCAGAAAGCAGTAAAAATAGCTAAAGTTCGTCAAAACCTAGCATTAAGCATAGTTATCTTTTTAATTGTTTGTCAAAATTTAATTGTATTAACCAGAATACAGTTAAATTATGCATGTACAATGTTTTAAAACGTGTGGTACCTGAAAAAGTATGCTTTGTTTTGCAATCACTGGTAGACAAAAAATGTTTTTCACTTGCAGATGTCAACAATGCAATCAATAGTTATAACTATTCAGTTAAAATAAAATTTGTTTGATGGAGTTTAATATAGAAGAACATCATGCTCATATCCTGAAATGAGACTTATTCTACAACACCATTTTATGTTACATTATCAATAATTTATGGCAAAGTATGGGCCTTTAAACAGACACTGGTGCATTCAATTTGAAACAAAACATCTATTTGCTAGGAACTTGCTTGTGTTATTTGCAACTTTAAAATCATTTGCAAAACTAGTCAACTTAAACAAGCAAAAACATTGTTTAGTGCGTCTTTGTATGCAGATTATGCACAAATTGGTGTATGTAATACAGTAATTGAAAAGTAATTTTCAATGTGGACAATCGTGATGAAATATGCATGGCTCAATCAGTTAGATTTTGTTGCTATGAAATGAAGATGGGTTGTATGTTGTGCTATGACATTGTGGTAATTCTTCCAGAGTTAGGAGAGCTAAAGTGCATTGTTTCTCAGCAAATATACTTTGTAACCTATCCAATTGAAACATTACATTTTCATTAACATTTCCACTAATTTAAAGTTAAGAAATTAATTTAAATATACTACTTGTTCGGGTGACAGAATAATATCAAAAAATGAACTTTAGAGTAGTGTAGCACATAAAAAAAAAACTGCTTTAGGGAGAGGGGGGAGGGATTGTTGGTTTTGCGACAACTCATATGGAACTTGTAACTGAATTAGTTACAATGTTGTGACAAGAAGGGGGTCTAAAACAGTCAAAAATTGTGCAACATAATTTGTGGACCACCCCGAATGTTGCTAAAAAAAGAAATAGTGTTGCAAACATTAAAAAAGGAATAGTGTAAATAATAAAAAAGAAATAGTGTCACAAATAGTAAAAATGGAATAAAAATATAATATGCTATATTTACATAACTGTTAATACATATATATAAATATTATATATATATATATTTATATATTTATATATATATATATATATATATATATATATATATATATATATATATATATATATATATATATATATATATATATATGTATGATATGATATGATATGGTACAGTACTTTCATGTAAATAATAAAAATTTACATGAAAAATTTTTAGAAATAAAAGAAATCCATTTGTTTTGTTAATAATAAAAGACTAATATTAAAGTTTATTTGTCTTAAACCAATCAGAAACTTGTATCAGTTCTTTAATCATATTATGAAATAGTAATGTAATATTGTTGTGAGATAAAAGTAAGTTTGTGTCATTTGCAAACATAATCCTCATTAACTTTTAGGCCTTAATTTTGAGGAAGATTGTTGATGTAAATAATAATAAGAGGACCTAATATTGATCCCCGAGGATCTCCACAAGTTATATCAAACAAGTTTAGTAGTGATACATCAACATATACAAATTGCTTTTATTTATTTAAATGAGGGATTCTAAATCCAGATTTTGGAATTTCGGAATTTCGAAATTCATTTATTTTTATTAAATTCGAAATTCCGGAATAGAAAGGAACCAAATTCTGGATAATTCAGATTTTTATACTATTGCTTTTTCCGAATCCAAATTTTTTTTTGTTGTGCTTAAAAGCGAAAACCAATGCAAAAAGCTAAAAACTGTAACACATTTTGTTTTTATTGAAACAACAGCGAAAAAATTTTATTGTGAAATTGTGAATAAGCAGGTTGCGTGAGTTTACACTAGTTTTAATAATATTTATCATATAATATTTATTATATAAGCCCAGTTGAAAGCATATTAGGTTGGTTATATTGGTTTTAACGTTGCATAGATTTATTGTGTATACTTAATTTTAATCTCTAGGATGTCGGATCAGCATAAAGAAATTTTTATAGATGTATTCAAAGATAACTCATCAAATTTGGTGTGGAATTATTTTTTACGAGGGACAAAAAATCAAATGGCAAAGTGCATAAAGTGTAAGCAAATTTTAAAGATATTGGGTGGATGTACAACACCAATGCATACCCATTTGCGAGCAAAGCACAACAAGGTATTTAACAAACGAAAATTTGATAATGATTCAAGTGTTACACGTGCGAGTGCTGTTAATTTAAATAGAATAAGCAAAACTTTTATAATTGATTTTTATAATTCAAAAGTAGACCAAAATTTTGCTGCAGTAATATCTAGAATGGTTGCCTCAGACAGATTATCTTTTCACATTTTTTGTGCTTTAGACAATTTGAGAAAATGTTTAATAATGCATGGATTTGATGTTCCTAAATCACCCACTAGTTTACAGATGGTTATAATTGACTTCAGCAAAAAAATTCGCCAGTCAATAAACACAGAAATTGTTTCCCGAAAATAGAAGATGTTTTTCAGTGTCACACTTGAGTGGACTAAACCAGCGTTTTATGAATGTTAACGTACATGGATCAGGAGGTCATGTTTGAAATTTGGGGCTGTCTTGTATTAATAGCTGATTTGCAGCTGAAGGTTGTGTAAAGTTTTTGGAAAAGAGGCTTTAAACTTGTTAATTAAATTGTCACAATGATACTTTGTGCATTTTGACTGATGGTGCCTCAATGATGCAAAAAGTTGGTAGATTGCTACCTTGTAAACAAATATTATGTTTTGCTGATGCAATTCAAATTGCTATAGTGATTTCTATAAAAAACAAACTGAAGTAGAGGAAGAGGAATATAATAGTAAAAGTGAAAGTGAAAGTGACCTAAATCTTGAATTCAATGAAGAAAATCTAACTGATGATGAGAATGATGAAAATGGAATGCAGGTTGACATGGGAAATGAAACTGATGATATAAAAACCACTGAAAATTTCAAGCTACAAGATTTGATCACTAAAATGTGATAAGTTCTTAAAGTATTTCGTTATTCACTTTTAAAGAATGAAGTGCTTCAAAAAAAAGTGAAGCAAGATCCTTAAAAAGATTTAAATCTTGTGTTAGATTCAAAAAATAGATGAAGCAGCAAGTTGTTCATGCTAGATCGTTTAAATGTTTTAAAATTTTTATTAAAAAAAGCACTTATTGATACATAAATTTATATGAAATGGAATGGGATAATGTATCACAGATATCAAAAAATTTGATGCCAGTAAAATTAGCTGTAGACGCGTTATGCCGTGCTGACACCAACTTAATTTCTGCGGACGCAATATTTATGTTTATGTTACGAAATTTAGATGAGGATAACAAAATTGGCCTTGCACTGAAAAAAGAGCTAGAAATTCAAATTATCCGGAGAAGAACTATTTTATCTGATGTTTTACAATATCTGCATAATAGAGATAGAGGGAAAAAAAAATTTATAATAGTATTTCAGTTCATTTTAAAACAGAAATAAATAACTTTATTCTAGCCCTAGCCTGACATCTTTATAATGAAACTTTTCCGGAATTCGATTCAACTTACCCTGAGTCTGATCCTTATATAGAATCTGAATTTGAACCTTACGAAAGTAAAACTGAACCATAAAGAGCAAAAAATCCAGCAGTCACTTCTACACCCGAGAACAAGAACTTTAAAAAAACTATCAATTCACTCAGCAATACAAAATGAAATTAAATTTTGGGACGAAAGTCAGTCGCGTGGACCACTTTTGGAAAATATTTACAATAATATGTTGTGTATTCCTCAAAATAAAGTGTTGAAGCTGAGAGAGCTTTTTCCGCCGCCTGAACATTTTCGACAAAAATCAGGTAATATAAAAAATGTATTAATATAAATAATATATTTTTTTCAAAATAAAAAGTAAAATAGAGAAAAAGATAAATAGTTGTAATGTTTTTTTTTTTCTAAGTTCTAAACATTCTAAATATATATTTTTATATAAAAAAATTATTTGTAAAAAAAAAAATCACCCTTTATTTACAAGTTCTTTGCCATAACAATCTTTTTTTCCCTGAGATGAAAATCCTCAATCATCTACAGGCCAATAGTTGTCAAAAAAAAAAAGACAAAAGTTTTTTCTTTAAATGACACGATGATACGATGTTGGTTGTGTATACTAAGAAGCTTTTTAAAAAATTAGAATTAAAAAAAAAATGTTTCTAAATATTGATTTATTTTTTTCATTGAATTTGTTTTGTTTTACTGAAATATTTTAATTATTTGAAATACTTTGAAACTTTTTTTTTTCTATTGAACTTTTTTTGTAATTCCGGAATTTTAATGGAATCCTGAAGTTCACTTCATGTAATTCCGAAATTTCCAGAACCCATTTTTTAATAAAAATTGGATTCACTAATTTAAACTGCTTTTTATCTAATTTAAAACACCTGTACTGTAAATCTTTTTTTTTCCTCAACCTTTCTTTCCATGGCTAAATTTTATTGGCCAAATTTTTACTGGGCCAAATACTTTGCTTTTTTTGTGTTTTCTTTATTTCATTTTCTTTTTCCTTTTCATTTTTTTTTTCTAATTCTTTTCCATGGTCAATTTCTTGGCCATATTTTTCATAAACAAACTTTCTTAGCCAAAATTTTCCTTGACCTTTCTTTCCATTTCCAACTTCCTTGACCAAACTTTCCATGACCTAAACATCAACCATGTAAATAATCTGCTTATTTTTTAAACAATACTACAAATTAGTTTGTTAGGTTGATAGGAATATTTTGTTACAAAGAGAATATGGACTAGAATAATTGTTTTACTTTAGCGATTGTCAACAAAATGGTTTTTAATATTTAAACCACAGATTATTTTGTGACATTAACAAAATATCTGTTATACTTATGGATTAATTGATTGTATTTAAGTAATGGATAGAATCGGTCAAATTAGTACTCTGTTAAATTAACAAAGAATTTCATTGGTGCAATACTAAGGGAGTAGTTCATAATTGTTTCATACATTTTAATGGATTTTTCTTTAGAGTGTCACAAAAAATTTTTAAATCTCTAAAAAGTATAATATTAAATCTATACCTGTGGTATGTAGAAAAAGAGCAGCCGTATCAATATCACGTTCAGTAAATTCATCTCCTTTGCAACTCAGAGATTTTGCAATTTCAAGTATGTCTTCCCTATTAAGAATAGGAATATCATTTTCTTTATAAAATTTTCTTTTTTTCTCAATCTCAGAGTCTAGCTTCATATAACTCTCTGGAACCAATCTTCCCATAAAGTTTTCATCTGAATTTTCACATTTCATTTTTGATGCTACTTCATATATTTTTGATTTTAAATCACTCATGTCTGAAAAAATTGAATAAAGAAAAGTTTATTAAAAAGATACTGAAAACAAAGTTCATTGTATCAGACATGAAAATTAGGCTTGTAAAAAATATAAAATATAGAAGTTATGCAAATGTCCAGATGAAATCATTAATAATAGGAGTAAAGGTGTGAGCTATACTTCTTTATTCATAATATTCTAAATTTACTAATAATTTATTTATCTAAATTGTTTATATGCTTATAATTATTTCCTAATATCAAAATCCATCATATTCTGATAATAACCAAATATATAATTATTATATATAATAAGCTCGTTAGAATAATATAGAATAATACTTCGGAAGTAGGAAAAAGATATGAGAGCTATAAAAATTTCTCTGGTTTGTTTTATATTTTATGATTAAGTAAATACTAAATTGAACTATTGTTTTAAAATAGTAGCTAAAGGAACCATTTTAAGGACTTCAAGAAGAGATATATATTAAATTTTTAAATCATATTAAATTTCAATTTTACTTTAAATTTTCTAATTTATTTTTAGTTCATTTAAAATTTTTAATTTTGTAAATAAGTTGAGTAAAAAATGAGTAAAAAAATAGAAATATAATACTGTAGTAATTTTATAATTTTACATCTGAAAAAACTAGTGTAAAAAATAAAAATACAAAAAAATAAAAACCATTTTACATTAATTTTATATTAATAAAATTTATTTTATATTAATAAAACAATTTAAAAGTTTAATTTTAAAATTTGATTAAAAAGTTTAGGTAACTCAAAAATGGTAAAACAATTATTCATCTTCTGTTTGCTGGAATAAAAATAGAAAAAATGATTTCTGAAACAATGCAAATTTTCAATACTTTAAAACTTTGATACATAGACTTAAAAAAATACCTTTTGCGTAGCTTTCATATTTAGGATTAAGTGATAAAAACATTAAAGCAAATTTATCCATGAGATTATGATTTTTCTTATATGCTGGAGTTGATTCGAAAAGATTATAGATTTCACTTTTCATTTCATCTTTCACTGATTTCAAATCATCTTGTAAAAGATCAACTTTGGTTGCAACAATGATCAAAGAAAAATGTATAGACCTGGCAAAAAGGCTTTCTAGCCAAACCTTTAACATTTTTACTCCATTAAGTTTTTCATTGATATCCCATAGCAACAAGTATAAGGATGAACCAGACATAAAACATTGGTGTGTAATGTAGTATTCTTCTTGACCAGCAAAATCCCAGGCACGAAAATTATAAGTAGGCTTTGATGGGCGTGTAATGGTAATATTTTGAATATTGATACCTAAACAAATTAGTGTCAATAACTTCAGTGAGAAACTAAAGCTGTAAGGTAAGTAAAAAACAAATTTAAAAATTTAATTTGTTTTTTAATTTTTATTCAGATCGTTTTCTTTTCCATTCAGATCTTTTTTATTAACCAACTATTAATCTCGATTTCTGAAAATTAAACTTAAATAAAAATAACTTTAAAATGTGTAAAAACAATATTCTAGAGAAATTTTGAATAATAAGAGTAAAAAAAGAATTTAAAAGAAATTGTAAAAAATAATATAAAACTATTGTGTAGGATAAAAAGTATTATGCATTATTTCAAAAATAATTAATTTATTATTTATTTTCGTTTCCATAAATAATCTTCGACAATATAGCTGATTGAGATGCTAAGGAGTGTCTCTTAGCACTCCTTAGTAGTAACACTATGTTGGGTAAATGACCCAACACTTGTCAGATATGCTCAAATATCTTTAGCAGCTCCAATTTTACAATGTAAGGATGGACATTGCTAAGAAATAAATAAACTTTGTATTGCCTAGGAAATATTTTAAATAGTTTCTTATGAAGGTTGCCCATTTGAGCACAGTAGATTGCTTTGGCAGAAGCAGTTTCCAGTACACAAGGCTGTGCATTCCCACCTAACCAAAAGCAACACTTTTTAGGAGTGTAAATTGACTTTTGGAGTTGGTTTTGGTGGTTTTTCTGGCCCTAGCCACAATGCACTTCCTGGTGTGGTTTACATAGAATACTCAATTATTATTGAGTATTCTATGTAAACCACACCAGGAAGTGCATTGTGGCTAGGGCCAGAAAAACCACCAAAACCAACTCCAAAAGTCAATTTACACTCCTAAAAAGTGTTGCTTTTGGTTAAGTGGGGGGGGGGGGGGGGATTGGGGTATGCATTTTGCCCACTAGAATCTGAAAATCCTAAAATACCTCAGAAATTGAGGACGTTTTTTTTTTTAGGAGTCACAAAGGTGGTGCAAAATACAAAAATATTTTTTTTTTATTTTGCACCACCACCAAAAATACCTGGATCCATTAATGTCTGCTGATGACATGGTTAAATCAGTTAAACATATATAACAAAGGCTAGAGATTCTTTTATATGTCAGCTAGCTAACCTACACTGTCCTCCAAAATAAATATTTTGACGAATACCATAAAAAAGAATAGTAAAAAGTAAAAACAAAGACTTAAATTATTTCAACTTGAAAACTAAAGAAACCTTTAAGAGTATACCATCAAAAGCTTATCAGATCAGTAAATGATGGCATATTGATTGTCTTTATTATATCAATGAGGCATAGAATCAATAAGTTTGTCAATTTGAACATAATTTATTTGTGACCAGGAAGATTGAGGCTCCATGTATGATTCTTCAGCATTTTTAAACTGACCATGTAAACATACATCGTGAACTTGTTTCCATATATTTTTGATTTTAAAAAGGACATTAAGCAGACCATTGTATAACACAAATTTTATTTGTATCGAACCATACTTTAACAAGTTTTATCATTTCTTTATTGTCCAGTTGCAACACCATCTACAAAAGGTATCATTTGGTTTTTGAGAATTTAATTATATATGTGTTTGTCCATAATAACCTTTAATTGAAAAGAGTGATCCCAATCAATAAAATCTTGAAAAGCATCCTCAAACCATCAAGTTTATGCCACCTCCATGTTTCACTTCCGTAAAACATGGAGGTGGCAAAAGCTTCTCCTCCTCTAAGGCATTCCACGGTGGTGGTTTTAGTCTCTTGCTGTCTGACCGTTTCATAATCTACTGACTGATCATTTTACTGTCTGGATCTCTCACGATAAACTTGAACTCCAACCATAAAATTTGTTTCAATTGCACTACCGTCCGATTGTAAACTCTAAATGCTGTTTATGGTGCTTTGCTGATATGAATGGCATTTTGCTGCACAGTAACTCTACAACTCTGCATCATCCAAACACTGCAGTACAGTATTTTCTGAAATATCAAGTTCTGATTTGCTATTTTTATCTTTGGCACTAGCAAATAGATTTTTTTTCACATAATAAATAATTTTACAATCAAGTTTAAAAGTTTAAAACCGCTTTTAAAATTTTATATTTTTTACACAATAATAAAAATAACTCTGTGTAGTTCCAGCATTATTATCATCAATAATTTTTAATTTGAAAATACAATTATTTTTTGCCATTTGGTCATCTTCCAGGTATAACTTTACTTAAGGTTTCTATTAAACATGCAACACAAAAGCTCTATGTAACGCAAAAGACTAATTATAAAAGCATTTTCCTTAATTAAAACCACAACTTTAAATGAACAATTTATAATTAAACTGCAATACTGTTTAGCAACTTGTCAGTTTTATAATAAAATAAAAAAAGGCGATTTCTTTTTTTTTTATATTTTATAAAAAAGATAAAACCTTGATCTTTTTAATAAAATAAAGGTTCCCATAGTCTTGAAATGATAAAACTTTTATACTAAAATATAATCATATAAAAAAAAGTTAACTAATAAAGATTTTTAAATTTAAATTGATTTTTAAATATTTTAAACATTTTTATTTTGTGGAATTTTCTTTAGCGACACTTTCCTCCAAAAGAAAACTTTTCCACTTAACTAATGTTAAATTCATGTGATATCAAAACACTGAGCATGGAGTTTTTTCCCATTTTGTGAAAGTGGTGTTTTATTGTACCACTCCGCTGTGTAGATAAATAATTCAGCACAATGTGCTGAATTAATAATTAGTTAACTAAAAGCAGCTAAAAAAACTAAAAATATTAAAAAGAGGAGGAGAAGGGCTTGCGATTTGCAAAATTTTTGCATAATTGTAGAGGCAGTACTGCTTCACAATTTGTTACAACTGGGGTTGGGGTGGGTTTGAAAACACCATAGAAGCAATATAAATATTAAACATATAAAAATTTGTTAAAAAAAAAATAGTTAAGAATGCATCTTTTTAATAAACCTGTTGTGGATATATCTTCATCGTACTTTGTTTTATTTTGAAGTCGATGAAGAAGAGTTGTTTTTCCTTGCTTTGAAAATCCAATAATCATGAGCTTCATAATATAATAAGGAACTGAAGACCGTGAGCGAGCAATCAGAAAGTTTTTTATATGTGATGTACTCACATTATTTAAATAATCGAGTGGAGGATCTTTTATCTAAAAATCAACCAAAAAACAAAGGTATAAAAAGTAGATATCTTTTTTGTCTTTTTAATGAACATTTTTTACCATATAGCGTAATGAATAGCGTAATATAGCGTTTATGAATAGTATAATATATATAGTGTAATGAATAGCGTATTATAGCATTTGAATAACGTAATTTTCATGAATGTCCTGTAAAAAAAATATTTTTTAATGTTTAACTCTCATGGCTTCATGATTGGGACAAGTTTTTGTGAACATTATCAGATTGTAACATTTTTTTGAGTCACTATAATTTATCATTTGAATTAAATAAAAACACATTACGACATTTTAAATACACTTTTAGTTTACAAGTTTTTATAATACCAGTATTAATAACTTTTTTTTGTGGGTTGTTTGACTAATTATTCAACTAATTATGCAATGCAATTAACTAATTATTCAACTAACTATGCAATTAACTAATTATATCAACTATTTATGCAATTTTGGGAAGGGTATAAAATGAGAGAAGGTTGATGCACGGAGAAACAAGTTAAGTGCCGTAATCTAACTCGGAGTTTTTTGCTCTACCACTACATCACTAACACATGCACACTTGAAGTTAACAAGTTCGTTGTATAAAGTGTATTAGTAGAAATATATTCAGCCTAAAAGAAATTGTTATTTTTTAAGTAAAGAATGATCAAAAATAAAGTATAATTTTTTACAGCATAAATGAAACTTTATATAGTCTACTCTCGCATTTCAGGGACCATTTTATCCATAAAAACTCTGGTTAATTGAACAAAAAAACTAGAAAAAGAAAAAAATAGAGTCTCTGCTTATAAAAGATGCTTTTCTCTTGCAATTCACTATTTTAAAAAAAATCAATTACAAATAACATTGAAATTAAGCGTTAGTGTGGCACTTATTGCATTCGGCTTCGGAAATATTGTCGATCACAAAAATTCCTCAAGGTACTTAAATATCCAAACCATTTTGGAATCAAGATTCAGGTTGATGTGAGCTTGATGGAATTAAATGTATTTTATTCATTCAATAAATATTTATTTAATTAATATTTGTGCTATTGATATAAATAGCAACATAATTAACTTTTCATTATCAAGTCAAGAATATCATTGAATAATGAATGTTTTTATATATACCAAGTCTTGGGCCTAGGTCACTACAGTTGAGGAAAGTTGAGGAACTCTCTAATTTTTCAGCTCATTAATGGCAAAAAATGAACACTAACAAACAAAGCCACTGCACAGAAAAACATATAGAGCACATTACTTCCAGATAAGTGGTGGGTTTGCAATTCATACTTATTTGACATTTACCTATTTTTAAATTAAGTTACATTTGTATTCTGTGTTTCTAAGCTTGTTATTAGAAAACATGCTAGCTTCTGAAAGTTCAATGTGCATAATTTTCTGTAGCAATACAGCTACAGAAAATTATGCAACTTTCTTGGATCTGCTGCCTTTTTTTCATGAAGGAATTTTTTTAGAATGATAATAATTTTTCGGGTTATGCCAATACAGCAAGCCAGGGGCGTGGTGGCCACAGAGGCTATGCGAGATTACCGCATGGGCTTTTCACTTTTTTATTTAAATATGGGCCTTTTAGCACTTTTTAATCCAAGTATGGGCCTTTTTTTTTACTTTTTTTGACATTCTGAAAAAAATTTATTTATTTTTAAATAAATAGATTTTTCAGAATGTCAAAAAAGTAAACTAATTGGCATTTTCAGAAAAATATGAAATACTTTTTATTTATAAACTTTGGCATATATATAATTCTGACATATATAAAATTGCCGAAGCAGTGAACACACGAGCAGTGAAAGCCTGAGGGAAGAAATGAAGTACATTAGAATAAAGCAGAATTATTTTTCAAACAAAGCATATTTTGACAGTTGTCAAGACAAAAACAAAGATTAATAGAGGAATATTTAAAATAGGACAGACAATGCACCTAAACAGTACTAACAATAATAATAAAAAATAAATTGTTATATAAATACTAATATGAAATAAGATAAACAAAAAATATATCACCAAACAAAAAATAAATAAAACAAAAAATACATTAAAAAATAAAAAGTATGCAAACAATAATGAAAGGCCTCAGAATGGAAAAAAAACATTAATGCCAATGTGTAAACATAATTTGTGTAGTGATTAAGTAATAAACATCTCCTCAGAGTCGCTTCTATTATTACTGGCGTTTCGATGAGGATCAGCACTTATAACTGGTTTATCCCGTCAGACAAACGTCATCGCCACTTATGCTTTACCCAGCGACTTACGCCTATTCCATACTGCAGTAAAAAAGGATTCACTACAAATAGCCAAAACCCAACTAAACCCAAATTTGTAAAGCACTAATATTTTTTTGATGATATGAAAAGTGTTAATCTACTGCACAATATAAGTAAAAATAGTTAAATAAATCACTTACCATACCAACGGTAGAAAAAACTACGCACAATAAATTAAAATTAAAATAAAAACGCCAGAAACAAAACTAAAAACAACTAAAGTGTGTAAACAGAAAATGCTAATAAATTTTCCCTAAGACCATTCAAACCACATAGGTACTTCCAGCACAAATAAACCAAAAACAATCAAATGGCAATATACCCTATTAAAAACCCTTTTAAAATAAAATAAAACATAATAGAGTATTCAAAAAACTCTAACGTTGTCATAGATATTTCATTCGAACTTTGTTAACCAATCTAAAGTGTAAGAAAATGAAACAACACGCGCAACTAAAATCATAACTAAAAATCAAGTATATTTGAAAGTAGAAAAAAACATATATATATCGCCTGCAAAAATGTAAAGATTTAAACATGTAGTGAAGGATATAAGAAATTCTCTGAATAATAATAAAAGACGAAAATTGTGTCTGTGAAAATTACAATAAAGCCGAGTAAGGAACGTACGATAATATAGCACAAAAGCTCCTTGATAACAGCAACAACATGAAAATCAGCGGATAAATCATACACCAAAAAATATTGTAATAAGATCAACTAAATACTAAAATAAGACCAGATAAATTTAAGCCAAATGAGTGGTTAAAAAATTATTTTGGGTGATAAAGCAATAATATTAGTCGTCATATAAAAACGATGTAAGAAGCGGGAAGCATATTTTGAAACCCTATACAGGCTCAGAATAGGCAGAAAAATGAGCAATCTGATTCGCTGATTTTGAAAACAAGTGCGATTTTGTTGAAAAATATAATTAAAATCAAAACAAACAGATTTTTGAAATAAATTTCAAATTTATGATATACTAAGTTTATCAATACAAGTCATGTGTTACTATTAACACAGGAAATTCATTTTTTTTTAGTACTCTTCAGAGTATTTAAAATGTATCAAAATCTATTTGTACAAGAGAATTTTCACTCGTAAAAATTTCAATAAAGTTTATCTTGGTGATGAAGATTTTATTTATTGTTAATTTTAAGAAACGAAAAAAAAATGTGTTGAAGTAAATTTGAAAAAATCTACAAATGTGTTTCTCTTAAAATATGCCCTTGGCCTTAAAGCATTCTCAAATACATAGTTTATATAAGTATATTGTACGATACTAATAGTGAAGCACTTTAGCATACAAAGTTTATATGCAGTTTTACGTGACTACTGGTGAAGAACCTTATTTATAAACTGATTTACATGTTTATTATAAAGAGTTGAAAATTAGAGTTTTTTAAAATAGAAAATTTGTACTAATTGCAAAACTAGCTTACATGTTCCATGTCAATATATGAGCTCTGAGGAGATTTTGTTTTCATGCTTTGTTTCAACCATAGTTTGGAGGAGGCTGATATATTTTTTTATTACATAACTTTAATAAAACATCGTGTTAAACCATTAAAAACTTTTTTTAAATTTATAAAAATTTTGGCAGGCTGCATTAAGTTATAAAATATTTGAAAATTTAACAAAAGAAGTGATATTTATGTTTGTCTACAGAACAGTAAATTTTGTACAGTTTCATATAAACACTGACGTTAAAAGCAAGAAAAAGTATTGAAGTCAAATAAGTTAACCAAATAAAAGTGGATTATGGCATAAATAAAAGTAGATTATGGCAAATGATTGTGGCATTTTTGTATTGCAGTAATTGAAAGAAAAAAATATTTAAAAAACTAAACTTAGTGGTTAAAATCAATCGTTTTAATGAAAAAAGAGTAATAAAAAAAAGAAAAGAGAATTATCAAAAAAAAAAGCTATTATAAAATGTGTTTTGTATGTATAAACTCTTGAAATATTTCACTTGAATTTGCATGTGTGCAATTTTGCAAGATTTCTAAATGTGTTTCTCATCAAATATAATGTCCTTGTTTTGTAAAGTATACTCGATACAAAGTTTATATGCAATTGCACCAGACTTCTGGTAAAGTACTTATAATATGAAAAGTATAAATTTTAAGCTGAGGTAGAGGTTGTTCTAAGCTCGTTACTGCATCTTTATACCAACTTGTTAATTATAAACAGTTTAACATTTAAAATTTTGGAAAAAGAAAATTTTTACAGATGTTTTGCCAAACTAGCTTACATGTTCCATATAAATCCTGAAGAAGTTACTGTTCAACCTAAATTTTGAGAAGGCTGATAAGGCATACATCAATATTTTTCTTTATATATATTATATAGGATGAAAATTGGATATTAATCTAATGGAAATAATTTGAATAATAAATTGGATAAAAATCTATTGGAAAATTTAACAAAAAAAGTGATATTTGTTTTTTCACTGAACATTAAAACTTTACTGAGTATTAAAGTCAAAAAATTTAACCAAATAAAGGTGAATTATAGCAATTTTTGTAATAAAAATAACTTCATCCAAATTAGCTTTTACATTTGAAGTAGCAAGTTTTAAAAAAAAGTTATTAATATTACATCAAAATAAAACATAACGCATCTCTGTTTTTATATTTAAAAAAAAGAGATATTCACAGAAATTTAAAAAAAGAACACTTGTTTTTATTGGTTATATTAAAAATTACATAATAAAACTATGAATAAAAATTGTAAATATGAAGTACATTTTATTTAAGATTTTTTTTCTAATTTTTTTAGAGCAGACATATTTTCTTTTTTTTCTGGAATATATAATGTAAAATAAATTATTAGCATTATAAATATATAAAATTTATCAAAGTTTGCTGCTTTATTTAATATTATTTACCATCAGTTGCTATTAAAGGATACACATTTTATATTAATTATAGAATACAATAACAAGTATTTTGTTCAGGTTAAAAGCTATTTATCAACAAACATGTATTGAGTTTTGAAATTGAAATAAACAACAACATGAACTTGCATGTTGGCAATCTTTCTTGCTTCTACCTTTTTACACTTAGTTTTTCATAAAGGTGTGTTAAGTTGAGATTTATTGCTTTTGGTAATCAGTTTACTATATCAAAACACACTTGTGGACATCAGGTTATAGATTTTTTCTAATAGCTTATTATGCTGCAATGCTTTGTGATCTTTTATTACTATACATTACCAAAGGATATCTAAATTTGCTCTTGCTTACAATTGCTTTTAATTTAAGAGTGTTGCAAATCATCTGGGCTAGCTATAACAACCAATAAGCAATATTCTCAAACTTTTTTAGTGTTGTATATAATTTATATATGGGAGTAATAAGTGTAAAGTTCTAAAAAGAAATTAGGTTATTTTTTCAAAATACTTTTCTTACTAAATGATTGGAAATAAATTATACCAAGTTAATAATAGTCTATTGATATTAGTAGGTAAATTTTAAAACTGTTTTAAAAAATCTATCGTATGAGAATCACAGCATAGTCAAGTTTCACCATCTGGTTTATAGTTTGTTACAATGGTTGTCTTTTTTATATCTTAGAATTATAAAAACAATTAGAAAAAAAAATTTTTTTCAAATCTTTATTTTTAAGAAAAAATTCTGAAAATCACGGATGTTTGAGTTGTGAGGGTTTGTATAAGTATTTGTACTATATTTCACAAAATTAGATAGAAAAATTATTATTGCTATTATTATATGAAGTTACTCAAATTCACTTTTATTATTTAATACGTTTTTTGACATTTGTTTTGATTTAAACATACGCGCAAAAGCCTCTCTTTCAAAATCAGTGAATCAGATTGCGCGAATTTCTGCCTATTCTGAGTCTGTATAGGGTTTCAAAATATGCAAGCGGGAAAAATATTGTTTAAGAAGTAAAGTCTTCTCTACGGTCCGAATTAAAGGTAACTTTGAGACCATATCTAAATCGAAGTTTCTGAAAAAGTAAAGCTTTCTCTACGTCCGAATTAAACGTAATTTTGAGACAATAACAAAAACAAAAAGACGTCCATCAACAAAACATGTCGAAAGCCGCTAGTCAAAAAGATACGCTCTTATATATATTTATATGAATCCTAAAATGAAAAAGCAACCACACATGATAACCACATATACATAACACACAAATCGGCATTTAACATTCCAACCACATACTATATATTAAAAGAAAATATTACCTAAATAAGAATGAGTTCAAACAAAGATAGTTTATCAAATAAAAGAACAAAAAGCATGCAAAAGATGTAAAAAGGCTATATGTGCATAAGGGTGTATAGGTGTAATGTGTAAGTCCGTGCTGTTTATGTCATTCAGTAGAGTCTTGTGTTGTTAGTAACCACAGCGTAAAAGATTTATCTCTTAACTACACCAAGCCAGCCCAGTCATACTCCAGAAAACCATGATGGATTAAACACCTATGCATGGATTTATAACTGATTTATGACTGAAAAACTAGCCCGTGCGTCTTCCAGAGACAAACAACTTCTTCGGTTAAGTAATAAACATCTCCTCAGAGTCACGTCTATTATTACTGGCGTTTCGATGAGGATCAGCACTTATAACTAGTTTTTCCCGTCAGACAAACGTCATCGCCACTTATGCTTTACCCCGCGAAAAAAAGGTTCAGGTTGATGTGAGCTTGATGGAATTAAATGTATTTTATTCATTCAATAAATATTTATTTAATTAATATTTGTGCTATTGATATAAATAGCAACATAATTAACTTTTCATTATCAAGTCAAGAATATCATTGAATAATAAATGTTTTTATCTATACCAAGTCTTGGGCCTAGGTCACTACAGTTGAGGTAAGTTGAGGAACTCTTTTTTTTCCTCTCTTAACTTATGTTTTAATTTCAGCCCATTAATGGCAAAAAATGAACACTAACAAACAAAGCCACTGCACAGAAAAACATATAGAGCACATTACTTCCAGATAAGTGGTGGGTTTGCAATTCATACTTATTTGACATTTACCTATTTTTAAATTAAGTTACATTTGTATTCTGTGTTTCTAAGCTTGTTATTAAAAAACATACTAGCTTCTGAAAGTTCAATGTGCATAATTTTCTGTAGCAATACAGCTACAGAAAATTATGCAACTTTCTTGGATCTGCTGCCTTTTTTTCATGAAGGAATGTTTTTAGAATGATAATAATTTTTCGGGTTATGCCAATACAGCAAGCCAGGGGTGTGGTGGCCACAGAGGCTATGCGGGATTACCGCATGGGCTTTTCACTTTTTTATTTAAATATGGGCCTTTTAGCATATTTTAATCCAAGTATGGGCCTTTTTTTTACTTTTTTTGACATTCTGAAAAAAATTTATTTATTTTTAAATAAATAGATTTTTCAGAATGTCAAAAAAAGTAAACTAATTAGCATTTTCAGAAAAATATGAAATACTTTTTAATTAGGTAACTACTAAATAAAACTTTTTATATTTAAGGTATGAGCACTGTGGTGTGCTAATGCTTTGCAAAAATGCTAATTAAAATGCAGAATTAAACAAAAGCGTAAACTATCTATAAAAACAATTTCTTACTATTCAAGGAAAAAAAAATAATTTCTAACTTTTTTTTAATATATAACTTTTTTTAAACATCTTCGCCTCCAACAAGGCTGCAAGCAACCACTTATTAGAGTTGGAAGTTACTGGAAGAGAAACGATGAAGATTGTAGAGCAAGATAACGATTAACAGACGACTAAAAGGATTGCAAATTGTGTGAATCAGGAAAGCAAGATGAAGAATTCCAAAGAACTGATGTTCGAGGAAATATTTAATGGAAGTATTTAATACAATTTATATTTTTATGTTTGAGGAAATGTTCAATACAATTTATATCAAGGAAATATTTAATACAAATTATATTTTTATGTTTCATAATAAAACTAAAATCTTTGATTTTTAATTTTGTTTTAATGGCTATTCTTTAAACAATAAAATAAAAATCGTATTTGGTTACAATAACTTGGCGACAAAGTTGTATTTTAAAGAAATCAAAACAAAAATGTTGCTGCAGAGCAGTGTTACCATTTTTAGTTTTGAAGTATTACAAACCTCAACCTATTGGTTTGTATTATAAATTTCAACTTATTGGTGCATATTTTAGTCGAATATCTGAATTTCGGTCAGACATTTATTATATTTTTTTTGCCGTGTTTACATGTATATTTAATATTTTATTTATACAAATCAATGTTCTTTATAATTCTGTACTCTATGAACTGTTTGTATCCCTGTTTGTAATGGTATCTGTATTTACATTTCTTTACAATTTAATTAGCTGAGCCTAGTTTCAAATAACAACTCAATAAAAAATTCTGAAGGGAATAAACACAATATTCTTAAGTGAAGACACAAATATGGTTAAATATACGTTCAATAAAGTTACAGTGCAAGGATATCGATGCAGGATGGAAGTTAATCTGAGCATGCTGAGCAGCAGATTGACAAAATTGAAGAAGTTTCAGCAAAACAAGCCCAGCTGGGTAATTCTTCTACATCATCATTATTACTCTGATAATGTATTGATAAAATTGTTCAGACTACGCCCGCTGGTGGCACAGCACATGAACAACAATTACCAACATGCGTTGACATTCAGCTAAGCCAGTATCTGGCAGAACCAGAAATAAAAAGACATGCTGATCCATTACAGTGGAGGAGTAATAACATGCAATAACTGCCAGCTCTGGCGATAGTACCTTGCATTTATTTGGGTGCCCCACCAACAAGTGTACCATCAGATCGTTTGTTCAGTGTTGCTGGAGAGGTCCTCAATGATCATCGTAGTTCACTTCTGCCACATAATGCAGCTTGCTTAATTTTCTAAAGTGCAATTCAAAACTGATCAAAAATATTTTAGAAAAGTAACTGAAACTGAAGTTACTTTACTTCACTTTCAAATTGAAAGTTTCAATAATTTATCAATTATTTTGTTATGTTATGATATGTTATGTAAAATTGTGTCTTTGTTTGGCAGACATGTCCGATAAAACCTGAAGAAATGCGATCGAACCATAGTCACAAGAATAATTTATTCTTATGACTATGATGGAACCCCATTTTGAACCATGCCTAAAATATTTTGTTTTTTTTAAGTTGACCACGACAGTTTGTTTTGACAACTTAAGGCATTTCAAAAACGCGCTGAAAATAAAAATAAAGTTTAAAATATAACTTTTATAAAGAAAGAAAATCTTGAAGAAAAAGATTTAAGCTCAAAAAACTAAAATTGGAAAAAGAAAATATATTTATACTACGTTTTTAAAAAAATATTATACTATGCGAAATGCTTTGTAAAATATTATAAATATATTAAATATATATAATTATGTTTACTTATTACTTTATTAAATAAAGTAACAAATTAATTTTAAAGATTGTTTACAATAAATCCATTTTATTTAAAAAATCAAAGAATATTATAACTAATTACTTTTATATAAATATGACATATTTATTAAAAGTAATTACGTATAATATTCTAAAAAAGATATAATATATTTTTTATTAAACCTTTTTAAACTTTTTTATAATTACTTTTATAAACACTTTTAAAAAGCAAAAAACTTTGGCGCAAATGCAAACGTTATGTGTAACATAACTCAAACTTAGTAGTGTAATTGGTTTCTATGAGCATCAAAAAACCTTTTACAATAAAGTTTTTATAAAAAAAATTTAAAAGAGGTTTTAAAAGCTAAAATATTCGTTTAAAATTTATAAAAACCATCAGACAAAACTAAAACAAACACTGAAATATAAATTTAAATTAATAATACATTACAACATTTTAATATAAATGATAAAAACCGGGCTGTTTGATTCAAAAAAAATTTAATGCTTAGACGTCTTTTATAAAATGAATTAGCTCAAAAAAATGATGCATTTTATTAACATAGCTTCATTTTCTGTTTTGTTTAAAAAATAAAAAATTCAAAAAATGAAGTTTACGAACTCTACTGAAATTTATTCAAAATTTTTAAATAACTAAAATAATTATAAAATAAATGTACACAAAATGACAAATGACAAGATATGGGCCGGACAAAATGACAGATAGATATCGTTTTTACCAAACAAGTGCCGGGCATGTATGGGCCTTTTCATCCATCATATATGGTATAATCCCAAATATATAGGCTTTTTTTAATAAAATCCCGCATGGGCCTTTTACAGCCACCACGCCCCTGCAGCAAATTGTATCTCTGCAGAGAACATATCAAAGGTGCTGATCATATTTAAAGTTGGTTTCAAGTTCATCATAAGGTTTCTAAATTAAGAGCATACCCAATAAACACAAGATGTGTTTAACATCTAAAATTGTTTCAAGACATTTCAACTTTAACACATCTTGTGTTTACTGGGTAGTAGGAGCACAGTGGACCTAAAAGGCAAAGATTTGGAAATAAAATCATAACTAATGATTAAGAAATCCTAGAAAACTAATTGAGGACATTTTTTTTAGAAAATTTAATTTTCTAGCATTAAACTAAATTTATGGACTGGGTTCAAATTAACATATATGAGCATTTTTGACAAATTAGTGTTTTTTTTTAAATGACAACTAAAAGAGTAATGTAATAGATATACTTGAAGAAAAGAAAAATCAAAAATTTCATTAATTTGGGGGCCTGGTTCCTACTGTTTATTGATAAAAAGTTTAGTACTTAAAAACATGTATTAGATCAAATTTGGATTTAAAATAACGTTAATTCGTGCCCATGGCATACTTGCAATAATTTTAAGTGTAGCATTATTACATAACTCTTTCAAATGAAATTTGTCAATTTTGATTTTACATTAACAAGAAACTATACGAAGTATTACACTAATTTGAGAATGTAACAGTAACATGCTACCTTGTACATAGGAGTGCATGGATTATTTATAGTAGATATTGATTCTTTAGAAATAAGTCTCTTGAATTACGTATTGGTTCACTAAGTGGTTTTGTTTTTTCAACCCAAAGTCTATATGTGACACCAATAGAGTAGTTTTAAAAACAAGGTAGTCCTATTTATATATAAATGTGTAACACGTATGCTTTTTTTTATCAGATATGGTTCATGGTTTTTTTGTCCTTTTCTTGATGCAAAATCTCCAGTTTTAGTAGGATCAATACATCCTCATTAACTAGTTTTTTGTACAACATCCATGTTTCTTCTGATGATTGATCAATTGGGAATCCATCACTAACATTCTCAACATCTGTCCATTCAGTAGTTTTTGTTTCGCAAAGTATACAATCTGCACCTCCTAGTCCACTGATGAGTCATTTAATTTTTAAATCTTTCATTGTATCTTGAATATAAATTTTAACATGGAGATAACTTTTGCCAAATTGACAACACATTCCTTTAGCATTTAATTCTTTTTATGCATTATCAGTTGTTGGGGCACAAAAGACTAGCAAATCTTGATTAGTTTCTGTTTCCCTTACCAAAAACACAAGACATAACAATCTTGATGCATTTAGTGAACAATTTAGTGAAAATCTCGTAACATACTAGTTTCAGGGAAACAAGACAATATTGAAGCATATTTGATTTGCTTTTAATCATTTCTTTTCATATCATTGATGCTTGTTGCCCTGCTCCATAACAGCCATCCTTAAAACACATTTGATACTTATCACCATCAACTGGAATAAAAGAATCTTTAGTTATATTCAAAACAGAATTAATTGTCATTCTTACATGTTCTTTGTATTGCACTCTAAACATAGCCATGACAACATGATAATTGTAGAACGCAGTTTTTTTCATCCTTTAATTAATTTGCTGATTGTTGGAAAATAGAGGCGTTTGAAACAAAAATAAATATTCACTTTCTATTTGCTCCCTACTTAATGTAAGGGAATCCATTAAAGCTATGGATTCATCTATGATAGAGGTATCTATTGTTTCCATATGGTTTTTAAAAAATGGATTGCCAACACATTAATTTTCTATAAGAGAGAACCCAATAACTGATTAACATTCAACTCAGGAAATTCATTAGTGACAAAGTTCTTTCTTTTTTTATCTTATAACCCAGTTTTGTAAATGATTTTCTTTGTTTTGAATTCAATTATGAATCGTTTGTTTCAAAACCTCCTCTACTTCATAAATAATATCCTTTATGCATGTTAAAGTATAAATACATATCTATTTTTCTTGAAATATTTTTCTTTCAGGCATTAAGATTGCTTTTTCACATATTTTCAAACTCCTGTAAATTAAGCAATAGCCCAGAATTTTTAAAAAGTCTTTCTTTAATGGCTGAATAAGCTGGAATTCTTTGCTTTGTTAGCTTTAATAAATTATGTAAAAAAATCCATATCAGCGATATATTTTACAAGATTTTATTTTCCTCCATTACATTAATTTTTTAGTTTACTTGTACTGAAATATAAACAAAATAAAATCAAATAAACAAAAGTTAAACATCTTTCATATTTGTAAATAAAAATATTCACTATTTTATTCAAATTTTTTAGAAAAAATAAACCATTGCTTAACTTTTTTAAATCATGTAAATAAAAAAAAGTGCTAACCTGCCTAAGTTATAATATTCTAAAAGAAGAAATGTTAAATATTTTTATAATGTATACCACAGTAGAAGCAAGCAAGGCAAACCAGCACTTTTGACAAAACTAGACTTTACTAAAATCAGAATTTACAAATCAGAATTTACTAAATATTTATAGATGCATAAAACATGTGGAAATTCACCAACTTTAAAATTACATATCATCACCTAGAAAATTTATTTTAATAGGCATTCTAAAAAAAAAATTTTTTTTATCTCCACCTCTAGGTCCACTGTGATGAAGCTGTACCAATTTTGATTATATCTAGATAAGATGGTTTAGGATTGTGTATGTATTATGTTGTGTATGTGGAAGAAGTTTTCAAAATTTCTTTAGTTTCTGTAACACAGTTACAAACACAATTGTCAAAGCGTAAGCAACTGAATTTGTTTTCACTTGTGAAGCAGTTAAAGCTGACATAATTAATCCAACTTCTTGGTGGTAATGATTGTATAGCTACTTATCAGTCTACGAGGACCACCAGTAATAACAAGGGTCACCAGTAATAAAAATGAATTTTCCTATGGGTCCTTAACACATTCACTGCCAACTACAAGTATACTTGTAGTAACCAGACGTTAATTTTTTGCCAACTATGAGTATAGTCCTAGAGTGCTGGCATCATAAATTTGCTAACTACGAGTATACTTGTAGTTGGCAGCGAAGGCGCTAAACACTTATCTAAATAACTGATTAAGACAGCAAAAGTTGTGAATTTCTCTATCAAATCTCTGATTTGTTTTCTATTAACTTCTCTGATTTGCTTGTACACCATTTTATTTTTGCTTATAGACTAATATACATTAAAATCTATATAATCTTTCATTTCATATATATATATATATATATATATATATATATATATATATATATATATATATATATATATATATATATATATATATATATATATATATATATATATTTATATATATATATATATATATATATATATATATATATATATATATATATATATATATTTATATATATATATATATATATATATATATATATATATATATATATATAATAATAATAATACTTAAAAAAATTAATAAACATTTAATATTTCAATGTTTGGAAATTACTTATAACTGCTTATGTGATTTGATAAAATTACTTTAAAGAATACACACTTAAAACAATCTTCAGATCAGATTATTAAAAGAAGAGTTATCTCAAGGAAAACAATAAAGAAAAAATTGTGAATCTCATAATATTCAATTTAGAAAAAAGCAACAATTTCGTGAAAAACAAAGATCATTTTTATTTACTTAAATTTATTTTTTATAAGAATAAGGTGATTTTATAAAAGTATACAACTCATTTGCTTGAAATACTTGAAGCAAATGAATTCATAAATTTTATTGAAATTTCTTTCAAAATTAAGAAACCCTGAAAACTATAACTATATTACATACAACTTTATTACTACTATACTGTTTATATATTATATAAATATATTAAAACGTTAATTTCAACAGATTCAAAGATAATGAAATTTATAGAATCTTATCTTGTCATTTTTAAAAACTTGTCCATATTTGGATTTAATATGTTCATAAAGCAATAAAAGTTGATTTAAATAAGATCTATCGCTGATTTTGCATGAGCCAGTTTAAAACCATTTTATTTACACATAAAAAAATGACTTGAAAAAGTAATTTCTTTATTTCCTTTATTTATTATCTTTAATAGCTGTTTTTTTTATTAATCTGTTTACCTTCCGTCAACAGTCCAGGAAACTACTCGTTGCTCTACATGTTTTTCCAACATAGTGACTAGTCGACTACTACTAGTAGTAGGAGCTGACTAGCCATTATATCACATGTTGGAAAGTTATTGGCTGGTCATTAAAAGCAGATGTCATAAATGTTCCACTAAGTAACCGACGAGCAAAACTTCAATGAATTGCTTAAAATGCCTATATAGCTCCACTGCAAATCCAATATATATATATATTGGATATATATATATATATATATATATATATATATATATATATATATATATATATATATATATATATATTTACACAGGGATGCTTTCCTACCGGTTCGTGCGAACCGTTAGATGTAAATTCTATGGTTCATGCGAACCGGCTATTAAAATAAGCGAAAATAAAATTTTTTTACTTTGGCAAAAAATAATTATTTAAATAAAATTTATTTACCATTTGGTGCAATTTTATATAAACAATTTGAATATTTATCTAGTTTTCATTGCGATTCTAATTTTTTACTTTATAGAAATCTTTCAGTTAATTAGTCCTCCCCTCCCCTTTTTATTTAGATTTCTCCTAATATGTAAATTACCAGTGTTTTCATTGGTTGATTTTAAAGTTAATGCGCGTTTTTTCCGGACCGTTAGTAACAGTTTAGAAATGCTAACATTAACATGCACTTGTAGCGTCAAAAGTATGTATTCATAACAGTTGCTGAGGTTTTTAACATTGTTTAAATATCCATTGTATTTTTTCTAGATGCATTACTACTTTAATTAAAATTTGGAATTACTTAACCAAATTATTTTTATTTATAATAGCTTGATTATTTGTTAATCAAACAATAAATTATAAATGTAACAAACTATAAATGTAACTTAAAAGAGTGTTATAAAAGTAACAACACTGTAGTGTTATTACTTTGGTCTGATATTCATCTTTTTATGAATTTTTAAATACCTATTTTAGTTTTTGTAGATGAAGAGACAAATTATGTTAACCACATATTTCGCGAAAAAAATAAGAGAGGAAACATCAGTAAGTAATGATAGCAGGTCGACTATAACAGAGGTAGAAGCAGTTTCAAGAACTTTACAGGAAGAAATACTAGAGATTCCTAGTTACCAAAATGTGGACAATAATAATTTACCAAGCTGTTGGAATGCAAAACAGTTGAAGGAGTTTAAAATTAAATATGATGGGCTATTTGTTAGTAATCAGAAATTGGGATGTGAGTATTGTTTAAAAATGAAATCAAAACTAATATCTCAGGAATGGAAAAAATGTAACGCTACGACATCGGGGAAAGACAAAATAGTGCAACAAGCATCTTTAAGAAAAAAAATGAGTGAACATTTTGTATCAAAAGCACACAAACTAGCTGTTGAACATGCCAAGATACTTAAAAAACAAACTTTTACAGCATCCATCGATAAGATGAACGAAAAATTTATTAGTTCTACTACAAGAATCTTCAACACTGTTTACAGTCTAGCGAAAAGAAATCGTTCATTTTCAGACATAGAAAGTGTAATAGAGCTTCAAGTAAAAAACGGGTTGGACATGGGAACCGGACTTCATTCTCGACATAGTGCAAGTAAGATAGTAGAGCATATCGCGCAAGAAACTAAAAAATAATTGTTTATATCAATTATTAAGAATAATTTAAAAATTTGTACTGTTATTGATGAAGCTTCCACCATTTCCAGTAAATCAACGCCTATAGTTTTCATCAAAGTAGAATCTTCTACAGTAGCATCTTCTGAAATATCCCCGATAATATTCGTAGATATTGTGGAATTTGACGCACAAGATGCGAATACTATTTTTCAAAATTTGTTGGGTGTATTACTTGCTGTTGGATTTGATACAAATTATTTAAAACTGAATTTAATAGGATTCTGTTCTGACGATGCTAGCATAATGCTCGGTTGTAAATCTGGAGTCAGCGTACGAATAAAAGAGATGTTTCCAAATGTTATTATTTGGCACTGTCTCAATCACCGCCTACAACTTGTTTTAGATGATTCCATAAAAGATATCAAACAGGTTAATCATTTTAAAGTTTTCATGGACAAAATATATTGTATTTTTCATCAATCTAATAAAAACCAAAAAGAATTGAATGATATTTCCCAGGAGCTTAGTTTAGATATAATTAAGATTGGAAGAGTGTTAGGACCAAGATGGGCTGCGTGCAGCCTAAGATCTGCATTTGCTGTATGGCGGAGCTACCCTGCTTTGTATACGTTGTTCTCTTCTAACCAAAAAATATCTGAAATGGCAAAACGACTACAAAACAAATGTTTTCTAGTAGATTTAGCTCTAATGATTGACATCCTACAGGAGTGCTCTCTACTATCTAATGCCCTTCAAGCTAGAAATATAAATGTTGCCAGGGGAGATCAACTGATTAGAAGAACAATTAACGCTTTTCAAATGCTCAAAGATCGTCGCTTTCATTACGAAAAAAAAGTGGATGAAGTTATAACTTCATCCACTTTTTTTTTTGGATGAAAGTGGATGAAGCATTCAAAAACATTATCTTCGTCGAAAACAGAATTTATGAAAATCTTCCCAAAGTTTCCCTTATTGACAGCATCATAAAAAATATGAAATTAAGATTGATGGATTGTTCTCATCTCGGATCAAATGGTAACAAAAAAAATATTGATAATAGCATTATTTATGAACTAGCCAATTTGCTAGAGCTGAGCACATGGAAAATTGAAGATATTGTAGTCGAAGATATTGGATAGAGGCCGAAAATAATTTTGATAAATTTCGAAAATTTTTTTAATTTGATATCGATAAGAATGATTTCCGTGATTATGTAGAAAATGTAATAAACAATGGCCATCAACAAATTAGTAAAATTGCAAAAAACATTCAAAAAGCGAAAAATATGGTTAATACGGTTGCCCTTAGCAGTGCTGAAGCAGAACGAGGATTTTCATTGATGAACATCATAATTACTGATATAAGAGCCAGATTAACAGTGCAGACAGTATCAAATTTGATGACATTAAACTTAGTTGGTCGTCCATTGGAAAATTGAAACGCAGTTCCCTATGTAAAAACTTGGTTGAGGAACCATAACTCGGCAGATGATACAAGGGTTAAAAAATCTAAACCGAACGAATATACTGAAAATCAATTAGCTATTTGGAAATATTTTAAATAATATAATTACTTTATAACAATAATATTTATTAATATATGAAATTTCACAATTTTTTGTTATGTTCAGTTTCTTTTTATGTAAATTTTGTATCTCTTGAAATGAATGAATAAAATAAAAGTGATTTTCATCTCGTTGAATTATTTTTTTATTCTCTTTTATCCTATTACATTATTGTTGCAAAGAATATGAACGATAGTTAAATATTCTTGACTTAGTCTGCCACTCTGACAACCATAATATTTTGATGGACATATTAATATTAAAAAAATAAAAAAATTTGTAAGAAAATATCACTGCGAACCGGTTGATAAATTTTGGGAAAGCATCCCTGTATATATATATATATATATATATATATATATATATATATATATATATATAAATATATATATATATATATATATATACATATATTGGATATATATATATATATACATATATATATATATATATATATATATATATATATAAATATATAGTATATATATATATATATATATATATATATATATATATATATATATTAGGGTGGCTTTTAAAACAACATTTTTGAAAAAAACCTGTTCCTACCCCTTTATTTTGTTCTATATAATACTAAAACACTAGGTTTAAAATTTTTTTGAACAAAAAATTATTTTAGGGGTCGCTCAAGACCCTTAAAAATTTGACTGGTCCCTAAAACTTTGAAAATAAAAGTTCTTCTAAAGTATGTCAACCTGGTACTAATTTACAAAATAATTTTTTTTTTTAATAAATGCATAAAAACTATTGTTTTTAAGCTGAAAATAAAAAAAGTCATTATTTTCAAGTTTAAAAAAAATAGTTTTTTTAAACATGCTTTTTTTGTAAAGTGATTACTGTTTTTGAAGTTTTTAACATGATAACATTTCTTAACATGATACTTGAAAAAGTAAAAGTAAAAACGCAAATATTATAATAATCAAAGGGTATTAAATAGTTTTTTTTGAAAACTATTTAATACCCACATGTTAACAACAAAACGTGCTTTTTTTTTAAAAAGTATTAAATTGTTATTGTAAAAGGCTATGAAACAACTGTAAAACAATACTGCCAAGTTGTTTTGTCAATATGAAGAGCTTGCCTTAATATAAACATGTATAAAATAAAACAAGGTAAATAAATACATTTGTTTAAATTAATAAATTAAAACATTATCATCATAAAACTTTTACTTAATATTTCAAAAAAAAAAACATGTTGTATCTATAGACCAAAGCAAAAAAACATTAGATACCACATTTTTTCTAACTTATTAATTTTTGATCTTGTGTACTATAAAAAATTTAAGTATAATTAATTTTTTCATTTATATAGTTTTTATGTTGCTATTTTATTTTATTCTGATTCACTTCCAACAAGGCTGCAAGTAACCAATATTAGGTTGAGAGTAAATAGAAAAAAATAATAGAGTTAAAAAGCAAGAAAACAGTTGACAGAAGACTTAAAAAGTTGAAGGTTGTATGAGTCAGGAAAACATGAAGATAGGAGAGAGTTCCAAAGAGTTGAAGTGCGGGGAAATAAAAACTAGAAAAATTAAAGTTTTTAGAGCATGCAGGGACAGATACAGTAAAAGAATGAGACTTTGATGAATGACAAGTCAAGCGAGATTGAGTTTCAGTTGATGGAACTAAAGATGATAGCTTCTTTGAGCAAAGACCATAATAGTATTTGTTGAAAAGAGAAAGAGATGCAACTTTACAACAATGGGAAAGAGGCTAAAGCTTAGCAGATAGAGGAGGTCCACTACGTTTACAATGCATTTTTAGACTTTGTCTAGTAGAGAAAGATCATCATTAGAACCAGCCCAAATATGACAATAGTATTCCATAAAGGGACGAATAAGAGATTTGTAGAGGTAGAGAATGGAATCAGGAGAGGGAAAATGACAAGCACGATAAAGAGAAACAACCTTAGCAGATGCTAATTTAGCAATCAATTGTATATATGGTTTCCACTTAAAGGTCGGTAGTGAAAAATAATCCGACGAGTCGTAAAGAATAGGACTCAGTGAGAGGTTTGGCATTCATTAATATAGAAATGTCAACAGTATTGCAATAGTTGTTTGCAGTAAATAACTTGGTTTTGTTGGAGTTAAAATTTACAAGCCACTGTGAGCCCCAATCTGTTAAAGAAGTGAGATCAGATTCAAAATCGGTTGCCTGTTCGAAGCAATCAAAAAGAGAAGACTATTTGTCAAGACAGGAGTATAAAGTTGAGTGATCAGCAAAAAGAGCTACTTTAGTTAAGGTTGTCGGGAAGATCATTGATGTAGATAAGAAAAAAACAGGACCAAGAATAGAACCTTGAGGTACCCCAGAAGTTACTGGAAATAAAGAAGAGTTGACCTTCGAGAATAAAAGTAGTTAGAAAGAAACAATTTGATAACCTCAAAAATTTTCCCAGATACACCATATGAAGCAAACTTATGGAGAAGACCAGCATGCTAAACTTTGTTGAAAGCTTAAGATATGTCAAGAGCAATAGCTCCAGCCTCTCAGTCTCCATCTAATGCATGATAAAATCTTTCAGTCACAGCAGATAGCAAGTCAGTCATAGCGCAAGAGGATCGAAAATCATACTGATTGTCTGACAGCAAGTTATTTGACTTAAGATGGGATGTGAGAAATTTGTGGATCAAAAACTCAAAGAGCTTGCTAATAACAGAAAGAAGACTGATCGGACAATAATTGGAGGGGTCAGAATGTTCGCCAGGGTTTTTGAAAATTGGAACCCATAGGCGCATTTTCCAGCGGGCAGGAAAACAAGACTCAGTCAAGCACTTATTAAATAGTTTAGAGAGAATTGGAGAGAGTTCTGGCGAACAATTTTGTAAGACTATGACAGGAATGTCATCTGGACCACAAGCTGTAGAAGAATTTAATCAAGATATGACTTTACAGAAGCTGGAGTTATTTGAATGTCTAACAATGGGTTAACCTGCTTAATTGGAATGGAAGGAAGAGAACGACCTTACGATTCGAGAGTTGAATTAGTAGAAAAGTTCTTTGTAAATAGTTCTGCCTTATCCTTGGGAAAGGTAATAAGATCAGTTTCATGAATGAGAGATGGAATGTTAGACCTACCTTTGTTTATGCTGCTGTTGAAGATTTTCCAAAAGTCTCCATGACTTAACTTCTGAGATATGATACGAGATTTAGTGAACTGAGAATAATAGAGCTTAGCATCTGACAGCACCTTTTTACATCAATTTCTTGCAATAATAAATAGCAGTTCCTGCACAAATTCAGGAGGTTACATAGGAGGCACATTTTTCATCTAAGAGGGAAAAGACATCAGCCTAAGGACCTTCATGAAGAAAATCATGAAAAAAATACCAGTCAGCTTTAGGGTAGTAGTAAGTATTGCAATGATAGGGTAAGTTCGAAAAAAAGTAGGAGAATAAAAATTTACCAAGATCATTGCATGGTCAGAACCACCTAAAAGAAAAAAAGGAGAAACAGAACACAAGCTAGGATCAGAGACCAGACATAAATCAAGGAGTGAAGGCAAATGATTAGGGTTGTTAGGAAAACGAGTCACAAAGTTAACGTTTTTGTTGATTTTTTCAATTTGATGTTTTTATTCAATATAATGTTTTTATTCAAATTTTTCGAAGCAAAAGAAAAAAATTTGGTTTAATAAATTGAATATTATATTTCCTTAAGTTCTTAAACATGCTTAAATTATTTTTTTTGGAAAAAAATTAATTTGTTAACACTTTTTATAAAAAATTAAATAACTATGAATAAATAGTTATGTTATTTTGTATTCTTAATAAAGCTCTTAACAAAGAAAATTTTATTAATTATATATAATTAATTTTAATGTTTAATGTTAGCAATACGTACTGGTGGTGGAATCTTTCTTTAAATGTTTAATGTTAGCAATATGTACTGGTGGTGAAATCTTTTTTTTAATGTTTAATGTTAGCAATACGTACTGGTGGTGGAATCTTTCTTTAAATGTTTAATGTTAGCAATATGTACTGGTGGTGAAATCTTTTTTTTAATGTTTAATGTTAGCAATATGTACTAGTGGTGAAATCTTTCTTTTAATGTTTAATGTTAGCAATATGTACTGGTGGTGGAATCTTTCTTTTAATGTTTAATGTTAGCAATACATACTGGTAGTGGGATCTTTCTTTAAATGTTTAATGTTAGCAATACGTACTGGTGGTGGAATCTTTCTTTTAATGTTTAATGTTAGCAATACATACTGGTGGTGAAATCTTTCTACTTTTAAAACCATTTTCAGGAAACAAAAAATAATAACATACAAAAAATATTAAACTATTCTAAATGTCTAATGCCGATGCATCAGACATTTATTTATTACAACTAAATCATAAAAAAAATGTTTTTGTAACAAAAATTATATTTATAATGAAATTAAATTTATCATTATATTTACCATGAATTCTACTTGGATTATACTTAGTAAAATGATTTCATTTAATTTTACAACTGCTTTGCCAAAACAATCACTTTTATTGAAATTGAAGTAAAAGGTTAAATATTTATAATGAAAATTGTATTATGTAACTCAAAATTAGCATGAAAAATTAGTTTGAAAAGTAATTTAAGAGCAAAAAAACCTTGGACACCCCCTCCTCCCCTACTACAGGCAGATATCATCTCTGTTACATTTAAAGTTAATGAAAATAAGTTGAAAAGAAGGTAAATCAGATTCTATTCTAAACTATTATGGAACAATCAAATGTATTTGAACTCACTATAAAGACGAAAACAGAGGAACTTTTTGACGGTAACCAGATTTTTGTTAGAGATATATTTTATATCAAGAATAAAGAGAATTTATCAAATTTATAATTGAGAAAGGTATTGATAACCTTGATGCAAAGGTAAAAATATCTATAGATGGTGGTCAAAATATTTTGAAAGTTATCATTTTTGATTCAAAAAATTATTAATTTTTATCAAAAATTTAAAAAGATTTTAGTGTAAAACATTCTTCTACTTTTGCCATTGTGGAGATTTAGAGGATAGCAAAAACTATTGGCACTTCTTATACTTGAAGGAATGAATTTTATTCTGGCATTTGATCTAAAGTGTGCAAACAGTGTTTTTTGACTTCTTAGTCACTATGAAAAGTATGTTTGCCTGTATTAGGATTGTTATTTTTCCATTTTTTTATGGAGGAGAGTGCAGTGAAAATTTATTTTCAATTATGAATTACACCGCACTCTCCTAGATAAATAACTGGATTTGACAAACCTAGTTTGTACTGTGAATGAGAATCCTTGCTCAATGCAAGGAACATTGGGACCCATCAACTTATATTATGATCAATATGTATGTGATGGAAACAGAAGAATAAAAAAAAAAAAAGATAAAAGTCTTATAAAGTTTCTGTACTGTAAACTTACTGTATTGAGTTATAATGCAATTACATTACTATGAGTATATATACTACTTCAGCTCATTAAAGTGACTTCATCATTTACTAAAGGCTCTTTAGTCTTTTTTTCACATTAAGTGATAAAAATAAGCTTGATAAACAAGGCTGAAATAAAAAAGTAAAGCCTGATAATACCAGGAATGTGGTGTGGATCAAAAACAAAACTTCTTGCTTATGCAAGCGAGAGGTTTCATTAAATATGAAATTTAACTTAACTAAATGAAAATCTTGTAAACTTTAAAACTTGAATATTAGTAAATGCATTAGTTAATGGCATGCAAAAAATGTTTATTTTTCACACTTGTTTTAAAAGCAACATGTTGGGTCAACTATCTTATTTGGAATTGATGGTATCAGGAGTTTTTTTAATAGCTTGACACGATATTAAAAACAGCTGCTGCATCCATATGAGAACATAAAATATGGTCTAAAAAGTTAGTTTTTATGACTGGTGATTACTGGTGTTTACTGGTGTTTATTGGTGTTTTTCTGCTTACAAACGTTTCTGTTGCTAGTTTAGCACAATCTTAAATTTTATGGTGTCAATTATCAAAAGCTCTGAACAGTCTCTGCAAGTTTTTTTACACCAAAATAAATTTCACCAAAATAACTGCTACGTAAGCATTAGTTTGAAAGCAGCAGGATTTAAAATCCCTAAAATTTAAAATTATTCATTTTTGAAATTTTCATATGATTTCATTTCATTTGAGACCCAACATAACAATTATAAATAATAAAAAAAATTAACATAAAAGTAAAAAAATACCGTTAAACCATTAATAATTAAATCATCAAGAGTTTCCATTTTACCAATAGCAGCAGGAATCTGATGAATGTCAGAGTTTCTACTTATATCAAGAGCAACAAGATGTTTCAGTGTGCATATACTTTCAGGAATAAATTTTAGCTGATTATCTGCAATATTTATATGTTTAACAAATAATCCATCAACATTTTCTGGAAAGCTTTTAAGGTTGTTGTTATTTAGACTTAACTTTTCTAAATCTGGAGACCACTTTTTAACATCTGGTAACTGTTGAAGTTGGTTAGATGATAGTAATAAAGTCTGTAGTTTTGGAAGCATAAGCAACTCAGGAGGTATAGCTTTGAGATTATTTTTGCTAAGATCTAATATTTTAACTATATTTAGATAATTAGAAATACTAGATGGAAAATTTTTTAGCGCATTATCATGTAGATTCAAGTTCAATACTGTTATCTCCTGAAACCATTCTGCTTTTAAACAAGATAAGTTTAGTTTGCTCCAACTAGCTACTTGCAAATCTTTGTTGTAATAATGATTTTTGAGTAAGACTTTGACAGCCTCATAATTTTTAACATTTTCACTGCACGCAAGACTAACGTAAAAGTTAAGATCACCTTTAATTTCTTCGATGAATGATCTTAAAAAAACAAAAATAGTTTAGTATTTTCAAATTATAAATTTTCTTTCAATGTTTCAGTGAATTTATATACATATAATGTTTTTTTCATTTAGACATATCATCATATTAATGTTAAATTTGTCATAATTACTTAAAATTCCTTTGCTAAAATTTTACGAAATTCTTGATACATACATAAATTTTTATATATATACATAATTCTATATATATATACATAAAATTCTATTTCTATATGTATACATATATTCTATATATATACATAAAATTTTACCAAATTCTATATACATACATACATACATACATACATACTTACATACATATACACATACAAATATACATACATATATATATATATATATATATATATATATATATATATATACATATATATTCATATATATATATATATATATATACATACATTATATATACATATATATATATATATATATATATACATATATATATACATATATATTCATATATGTATATATATATATATACATATATATTCATATATATATATATATACATATATTATATATATATATATATATATATATATATATATACATATATATATATATATATATATATATATATATATATATATAGCATTTCTGATGAATCTTTGTTGATGAAACACAGTGTCAAATGGAAAAAAATTTAGTTAGTGATTTTCTACTAATATATATATATATATATATATATATATATATATATATATATATATATATATATATATATATATATATATATATATATATATATATATATTATCAATATTTTGTTCTTTATTTGAAATTTATTATTTATCTTTACACAATATATGAAATAGAAAAAAATAAATACAAATGATTATATCAATAAAAATATAGAATAAAAAATACAAAAACTTTTAAAAACTCTTTCAATCTTGTTTCAGAGAACCACTAAGATTTGAATTTTTTTTAAATATTTAATTATATTATAATATTAATATGATAAATATTAACATTAAACTATTTTAATATAAATTTTTTTGGATGTTTATAGCGGTTGGGTGCTTGAAATTATCGAATGATTAAGTTTTTCCTGTTAAAAAAAAGTTAATTCCAGCGAATACATGCCCATAGCATTTTTTATATCTGTCTATAGTTATTTTACCTGTATATACTATTTTTTTATTTATAAAAAATTTTTTTTGATATATTTTTTTTTGTAAATACTTTTTATTTATACTATAGATTGTTTTATATTCACTTGTTTTATATTTTCAGAATTTATATTTTGACAATTATTATAGTATTTAAATCAGTTGAAATTGAGGCTCTTCAGTTGGAACTGAAGCTCTTTAGTTAAAATTGAGGCTCTTTAGTTGAAATTAAGGCTATTCAGTTGGAATTGAAGCTCTTTAGTTGAAATTGAGGCTATTTAGTTGAAATTGAGGCGCTTTAATTGAAATTGAAGCTCTATAGTTGAAATCGAGGCTCTTTAGTTGAAATTGAGGCTCTTTAGTTGAAATTGAAGCTCTTTAGTTGAAATTAAGGCTTTTTAGTTGAAATTGAGGCCCTTTAGTTGAAACTGAGGCTCTTCAGTTGGAATTGAAGCTCTTTAGTTAAAATTGAGGCTCTTTAGTTGAAATTGAGACTCTTTAGTTGAAATCAAGGCTTTTTAAAACACAGGCCTTGTTTTAAAGCGTTAAGCTGCCAGCACTTTACGTATGCGTTACGTATGTCTTGAGCAATTTCCATTGAGCAACTTTTCATCATTTTTTAACTTTTGAATTATTCTATAAGCGGTAAGATAAAGAATGTAATTAACTTTATAAAAAACCACATAAACTTTTGAATGACAATTATGCAGAAAAGTTTGAATGTCAATTAAGTTAGATGTAAGCGCTATTTAATAATGAAAAAAACTCAAATAAAATTAAAAATTGCGAAAATTTAATCTCTTTTAAGCAAATAATTTTATCAGACAGAAAACAAAATTGTTTATAGTTAACAACAATTTTTTTTTATTCGAAGTTATTAATCGGAACATTAAAAAAAAAAAAAACCATAAAAGAAATATATATAATAAAACATTTATTTATCATCTTGAGAGCACAAGAATATTTTTGCAACTTTTGATTGGATTTAAAAATTTCTACATAGTAATAAATAATTAATGATTAAAATATTATTATTTTTATCTTAATGATCAATTTTTTCGCTTGAGAAACCCTAATACTTCAAGCTTGAAGCAAAGATCATTATAATGTAATTTAATTTTGATAAAAAATACATGATTTTATTCAAAACTAATTTAACAAAAATATATAATTTTATTCTGATAAAAAATATATATATAATTTAATTTAGATTTAAAAGATATATAATTTAATAATTTAATTTTGATTTAAAAAATATATTTAAGTTTATAAAAATTAAAGTTAATGCTTGGGGTTTTTTTTTTTTTTTTTGTTATTCACCTCTCCAAGGCTGAGAAGGCCACTACAGATGAGGAGGCTACTTAATAATGGTTATAACCCTCTCTCAACTCTATAACTCCAAAACATGAACCTTGACGAACAAGGCTGCTAGGCGGAAAACAAGTTGAGCGCAGTACTACCAGGGACGTGGTGGGGATCTACTCGGAACCTCTCACTTATGAAGCGAGTGTTTTACCACTACACCACTACCGGGTTAACTTAACTGTCAAATTTATTTAAAAACATTACTAAATATTGTTCCATATTTTAACTTTATTCTTAAAAAAAAATTAGCTCATTTTTATCACAATTGTATTTTCGGTTTTCTTTCTTAAAGCTTTTTTTTTTACTCAAAATTTAATACTAAATAAATGTGTTCCGAAGCTGTATCAAGAACTTGCACAAAATGTAAGTTAAACTTTTACGCTCTCTACTTGCGTTTTAGAGGGGGGAAGGAGGGGGTAGGCAATTTTGTGACGATTTGTTACGAGGGGGATTTTATATGGTCCAAGTGCAGAACTTTATTTTGTTGGCGCACAAAAGTGTGCAGTAACAAAAAAAACAACCTTTGTAAACAAACTAAAAAAATAAAAAAATTCTTTACCGAGAGGCGAACACGGAAACCTTGGTTAACGTAGCCTAAAGCGGAATCCACTCGGCCATGCTAACATTGCAAGTTGAAAGAAAATTTTATTTTTAAAATAATGCTTTTGCATATATAATATATTTTTATGTCTTATTATTTATTATATATTATATATATAATATTTTGCATTTATTATATATCGAAAGAATAGCTTTTTAAAATTGGTATCATGTTTAGAATAGCAATGTTAATTTATACAATTTTACACTGAACTATTGGGGTAAAAAAAAACAACATTAAACAGATTGAAAAGTACTAATTAATTACCTCAAAAAAGCTCAGAAAATTACAGACATTATATTTAAAATCGTTTTGTATTTTGTAAAATTTTGAACACCGACAAACCACCTCTCTGGAAAATTTTTTTTTTAATTTTTAGGGAGGGGGGTTACTAAATTGTTGTGTTATTTAGGGAGGAGGGGGGCAATTAAGATGTGTTACGAGGGGGAGGGGGTCAAAAAAAGTCAAAAACTGCGTGACCTAATTTATGGACAACCTCTATACAACGATATTATTTTAACAAATGGGGTTTGGAAAAATAATTGCAAATTAATTTAATTTTGATGCAATTAATTTTGATGCAAATTAATTGCATCAAAATTAAAAATAATAAAAATCCAGGAAATTTAAGTTTTCTTACTCTAATAAAATAGAAACTTATGCACTAATATTTTATGTGTCCGCTTCGTGCTGCTATGACTTTCTGCACACGATTTAGCATGAAATCCACTAAATTTTTACAAATGTTTTAGATTTCTGTGTCTTCAATCCAAATCTGAGGGATAGTGGTGGTAAGCTTAGTTTTAGTTGTGCAGTCATGTTTTCGCAGACTTTTTTTTACAACTGCCCAGAGATTCTCAATTGGAATAAGATCTGGAGAGATGCCAGGCCATTTAATTGTTTTAATATGATTTTTTACCATGAATTTCTTGACTTTTTTGGATGTATGGCATGTGGCTAAACCGTGCTGTAATATTCTGTTTCCATTCAGAAACACTTTTAACATCTCTAGAATTAAATGTGTTTGCAGAACCTCAATGTAAGTGTCAGAGTTCATCATGCCAGTAACTGGGTAGAGTCTTCCTGGCCCAAAAGCAGAGAAACAACCCTAAATCATCTTTTCTGGATGCTTGGCATATTGTTCAATGTGTCTGGGTCGTATAGGCCCACCATCAGAACGAAGAACAAACTGTGACCGCTGGCCTTGCACTTCAAAATGTG
The DNA here is from genome assembly GCF_038396675.1 of Hydra vulgaris. Classification (NCBI taxonomy): domain Eukaryota; kingdom Metazoa; phylum Cnidaria; class Hydrozoa; order Anthoathecata; family Hydridae; genus Hydra; species Hydra vulgaris. The sequence goes on from NC_088927.1 coordinate 13,932,988, forward strand.
ATTCATCCGAAAATAAAATCTGCAATCAATAAATAAAAAAATTAACTGTTATCAAGTCTCTTCAATTTAATGGCTTCAATTTTTAAAAATAGTATAATTATATAAATATAATAAATAAAATAGCTATAAATTTAATAAACACATTTTGTCTTACCCTTCTCCATTGTTCTTTAGTCGATTTTTTTTATTCCTTTGCCCACAAGAAATGCTTCTTCATGACATCTGTAAGTAATGGTTTTTAGAAGGTTTTCTGGCAAACCTTCTAACAGCTATCAACCTCCTCAGCACAGTACTCGAGCAGACATGGATGTCATGTGTAGCTAAATCATTCATTAGTAGAACACTTTTTGATACTCTCCAGCATCAGATATTGGTCATCTCTTTCTGTGGTCTTTCGTTTTCAACCACATTTTCTTTGTCTTAACGGTGATAAGCTGGCTGTTGCAATGTAATGCTTCTTAACCCGGCTAACTGTAGATTGGTTTACTGAACATAAAGTGACTATCTCCTGTTGAGATTTATCAGAATATTGAAGTTAAGTTAATATTTTAGATTTTTTTTTTGGTATAGTGTCCATCTTTGTTTATTTACTTTTTTTAAATTTATTTATCGTTCTAATCACAGTTAAATTGTAGAAAATACAGAATAAAACAAAAAAGAAAAAGAAAAAAATGTTTGATGCAATTAATTTGTACAATACTGTAGATGAATTAACGTAACTTTTTTATTTGTTACTCCATAATTTTTTAAAATAAAAAATCTTTTTTAGTTGCAAATTATTTAAAACGATTATTTAAGAAATTATCATTTTAAAACATTTAACATATTTTAATTCAACAACAAAAACAAATATGTAATTCTCGACATTTATACAAATATCGAGAAAAACAATTTATTTATATGAAATTTTTTTTTTTATGTTAAATTTAATTATTCAATATTATAAAAAAATGAAAGAAAATAAACATTTCCTAATAGTAATAATAAGAAACGAGCTATATAATATTTAACTCATTTTGCGGTAATTAATATTATTACAGTAGCTTAAAAAAGTAAATGTCTTTAAAAAATAAAAAGATAAAGAGAATTTTATGATGTCAAATCCACATTAGGCCGATGCATTAAGTATTTTTTATTTAAAACAAGGCCTGAAAACACTGCTCCTGTAATATTTTACTTATAATCTGCTGTAATATCTCACTTATAATCTGCTGTAATATCTCACTTATAATCTACTGAAATATCTCACTTATATATTAATATCTAAGATTAAAATTATTTTTTTCATGTAATTTCTTTAATATTAATCTCTCAAATAACTTTCATAAAGTTGTAGAAATGATAGATAGTCATTAATAGTTATACATTATTGAAGTGAAACCGAAGTGAGCTTATTTAATCAAGGGTAAAATGTACAATTAAAGAATGTCAATGAGCAAATTTACTTTAAAAAAGCGGCATAAAAACTTTCTGAAAAAGATCTAAAAAGTGTCGCATAAATAAATACAAATGATGCTTTAGTTATGCATTAGTTTTTTCTAAAATCAAGTAGCAGGGATATGGTTCTGTCTACTACTAATGATATTTATTTTTTATTAATTTATGTAAATTTTTGTAGTGATTTTTCAAAAGATAAAGATTATGAAAATCGCCAACCATTCTTTCCATATTGGAATTTTCCCAGCCTCATTCAAGGTTTCTCAAATTACACCGATTCCCAAAAAATTAGGACAAACAGTATTTGAATTCACTAACCTGCACCTAATCAAATCTCAGCTTCTTTGACATGTAGCTTGTAATCTTTTTCAATTTGGTTTTAGGTCTAATCACTCAACAGAAAAAGCACTCTAAAGGATGTACAATGACATCCTGTTGAACATTGATGATGCTCTAACCACCATTCTCCCCTCTCTGGATATATCTGAAGTGTTTGATACAATCAACCACAACCTGCAGATTACTCGTAAAAAGATGAGTTTGGTATCACAGATATTGCACTAAAATGAGTGACTTGCACTTAAAATGCCAATACTTGCACTCTCAAAAATCCTTTGTTTCTATTACCTTAACAAAATCTAGATTGTCAGTGAGTTCAACAGAAATACCACAAGATAGAGTATTGGACCTATATTTTTTTCAAAGTTTGTTTCACCCGTATATTGTAAATAACTAAACATGGCACAAATCATCATCAATATGCCAATTTTACCTAAATATATACTTTCATTAACCCAGGAAAAGATAACCTCAACAATATCATGTATTGATGTTATCTTTTCCTAATGCAGTCACAAAATGGTTTTGAGAAAATGGACTTCTGTTAACCGAGCAAAACAGAAGCTATCTTATTTGGATCTAGGAAACAAACTTTTTTTTAAAATGATTTCAAAATAACATTCTCTGGAACAACACTAACTACAGTAAACTTGCTAAAAATTCTAGATTCAACACTCTCCTTAACTAGCATATAACTAACACTGTTAAATCCTGCAACTACCACAGGGCACAACAAATCATTTTATTTTTAAATAAACGTTGACCTTCGCTTCTTTATTTATTAACGAACGTCTAATTTAAGTGGTTTGTCAAATAACAGGGCCGATAACCTCCCCCCCCCCCCCCACACACACAACACACTTTTTTTCTAAAGGCCCTTTTTTTATTTAAAGAAAAATTCTAGATATAGAGAACTCGTTTTTAGAAATAGATGGTTGTGCACCTACACTTCAAAACCCGTGTCGTCGGCCACGAATATGCTGGCTTTATTCTTTCAATTTTTATTTTTTTTATTCAAATAATTTTTTATTAAATTATAATTATTATAATTATATAATTAAATTATAAGGGAGTTTTATTTTCAAATAACTTTTATTCTAGTAAATATGACATACAATAATTAGATATATCAAAGATGCTTATTGAATTTTATCAATTTTTTATTAATTCAAAACAATTTTTCATGCATTTACAAAGTGCAGGCAAATTAAAAATAACTAATATGCAATAAAATTATGACTGTAAAAAATTACTTATAAAAAAACGTATAAACTTGAAGAAATTTAAATAAGGACTTGAAGAAATTTAAATAAAAATAAAATAAAAGTTGTTTTGACATTCCTTTTTTAAGACATTTAAAAATAAAATTATAATAGTAAGTATTTAATAAGTTATTATATTAAGTTATTATTAAATATGATATTATTATATTTATAATAATATTAAGTATTTAATAATAAAATATCATATTGTTAGTGTTGTTAAACGCACAGTAAATAATGAAAACTATAATAAACATAATAGTTCTATATATTCTATTAAATTATATATATTTCTGCAAATCTTAAAAAAAAATTTCAAAAATTTCAAAAGGAAACATTACTTTAATTTAACAACAATAAGAAAATTAAAAAAAAGCATGCTTTTTAAGAAAGCAATGTTTTCATGGTTTCTTTTAAAGTAATTGCAAATGCATTCATTTTAACTGAAATTTCTCATGCTTTTATAAACGCATGTACAAACCATACTAAAACATTATTTTCTTCAGTTATGTACTTAGTTATTAAAAGTAACTCTATTGAAGAAAGTATTAGCATGGTATCATTTAAAGTCATTGAAAATACGTTTTAAATTTTAGTAACTTAATATCTTTTATTTTTATTGTTTGATTTTTATTCAACAATCACCCGAGTAATCCTGGTAGATAAAAATTAAAACACCGAGTACCGGGGAAGTAAAATTCACAATGAATTGCATTCCATAAATCCAGATGAACTTAGCTTAATTTAAATTTACCAATAACCCATGTCTAATTTTAGTATTAAAATTACTGCTTTTGTCCTACTTCAAATACTATGAGCAAAATTATAATAAAAAGTAAAAAATAAGCAAAAAAACTTTAACTCAAGTGCATCCACCCTACTGTTGCACAACCACATACAAAATTTGAGAGACAAAATAAAAAAGTCAAAGTAAAAAATAAGCAAAAACACTTTAACTGTGCATCAAACCCACCCACGCACAACCACATACAAAATTGGGGAGACAAATATGAGGAAATAAATAATAATAAATTATTTTTAAAATAGTAATTCTTGTAAAACAAATAAACTAAAAAAAAATCAAAAAAAAGAAAATACCTCATCTCAATTAATTTTTCAACAGAAACTTCTATATCTAATGAACCAAATTTTTTTTTTAAATCTATAGTACCTGGATCGATAAGAAATTTTAAAACACCATTTAACTTTTTAAGTACAACGTAAAATAAAAACACCATCAATAGAGTTTTTGAACATTGAGGTCTTCTGAAAGCTTTTTCTAAACATTCTTTTATATTTTGGTGTTTCAAAGATAAAACAACTTGTACAGCAGCATAATTGTCATTTTCAACTATTATGTCAAGACATTTTTGAAAAAAGTTATCTTCAACATTATTCAACTTTATATCTTTTAAATAATTAGACACTTGTGTTTTGGATAACGGATGTCGAAGAATACTATAAATCTCTAAAAA